>NC_079501.1:25259800-25563147 GCF_030052815.1 Hevea brasiliensis | reverse complement strand
ATATCATGGCTAAAATTACTATGGAGTAAAGCATATTAATTAGAGAATATTAAAAAGTGATTTAAAATTAAATTTAATAAATTTTAATTATTAAAATATTAAATAATAAAATATTTTTTAATAATATTTAAAAAAATTATTATTAAAATTTTAATATCAATCAGGCACTAACCCATTTTGATTACACCTCACTAGGAGTCTACAAAGTAATTAATTAATGAGTAGGGCTTAGCTGTGAGAGCTGGTCCAAAAGCAATACACAGTTGTTGGTGAAATGAAACTAATACATATGCTTATAGGGAAAGGGACCCTAAGGATTGGAAAATCAAAACCAAAAGTCTAAACCCCATTTTATGGAGCAGACAGAAGCAAGCAACTAACAAGCAAAGAATCTTGTAAAATTTCATGATCTGGGCTTTCTAAGTCACGTGACTATCATTCTTTATAGGTTAGGTTCTCTAGCTCTCAAATTAACCTCAGATGCTTTCCATTATTTTGATAAGAAAAAGGGGTGGGAATTACTAATGCATTATGAGTTCTGATTAAGATGATAATGATGAGTATTAGTGGGTCATATTCAAGGATTAGGGAAGCTTGATTATCAATAATTTTGTTGTTTTTGGTAGATAAAGACCCAAAACAACTAATTAGTAGATGCATCATTGTCAATAAGTTGTTACTTGATAATCTCTGCTTCTGTTTATTGCTTATTTTTAACTTCTATAGTCTAAACATTCACTTAATACAGTGATTGGAGGGTTAAAACTATTTTTTAAAGGGAAAAAAATATCATTTTAAAATTTATTGAAAAATTCTTTTATTATTTTAATATTTTTATAACTAAGAATGTATTTGATAGAAAGTTAAAAAAATCAAAGGTTAAATATTATAATTGTAATATTTAGACAATTATTAACATAATATCTCAATATTAACATTTATAAGGTAAAAAGTTGAACATAATTTTTTTAAGTTTTCATAAAAATAACCTCTATTAATCTCATACTAAATACCCCTTAATCTCATAAAATTTATTTTTAAAACACGTTTTAATACTTTTTAACTAAATTATTTTAAAAAATATTTTTCTAAACAGTAATATTAAATAAATAAAAAAGTGAGTTTTCATAATTGGAATTTATTATTATTATTATTTTTTTTTCCTTTTTCATGATAATAATAAAGTATCAACATAATTTTATTAATTTTTCTTGTTTTTAAAAGTACAAAGAATTAGAGATATTTTAAACTCGAGCATCCCATTTATTATTTCAGATTTATAAGATAAAGACATTGTACCTTCATTGAATTTAAAAATAAAATAAAATGAAAATTAAAAAAAAAAACCGAGCATGGTTCCAGGGGTGGCCCAAGTTTGTCAAAAGATTTGAGTTACCTGACAACCGTGGCCCTTGGAAAGCCCAACTCATAATGTAAACAAGCCCAAATTGAGGCCCAAAGGCTAATCCAAGTCAAGGTAACTTTTATATTATTTTTAATTTTTTATATACAACCGTTCCTTATCCTAAGAAAAAAAAAATTTTGTGAGAAGCTGCTCCTCACGTATTTTGATAAATTTTTATGATTATCCATAAATTTATCTAGTTGTAATATTATAGCATTTTAATTTAAAAATATAACATAAAACTCTATCAACTTTCAAATTTTACACAGTAAAATCCTTATAACCTTCAGTTATCGATTTTTCAATTAGACGTTGACCTAGATAGTTTCAGTATGGAGTTAAGTCAATATTTCTTTTTTTCTCTCTTAAGTCATGTGTAAATTGAATCCTTCTTCTCTCTGTAGATTTGAAATGTAAAGAGAATAATTTTATATTTTACATAAGAGAGGAGAAAGAAATGTTAACTAAGTATCATGCGGGAGCTGTTCACGTCAGTCTCTAACTGAAAAATTAGTAATTGAAAGTAAGAGAAATTTTACTATATAAAATTTGAAAGTTTAGGAGATTTTATACTACATTTTAAAGTTGAAGGACTGTAGTATTACAATTATATAAATTAAGGGATAGTTATTAAAATTTATTAGACAAAAAATTATAATATACTTGTGCATAAATGTAAAAATAGTGTTCCCTCTATATAGTGTTCTCTCTCTATCCTATAAAAAATAATGAAAAAGTACATTAATTTTTCTGGGGTCAGTTTTGTGATTCATGTTAAATAATATCAAGAACAAAACCAGCAAATTCGTCTACTAAACTCCATAATTCAAAGTAATTTTCCAGTGTCCAGTCCACCCACTTGTTTTCTACCTTCTAGCTAGAGGCCTATCGACGAAACAAAGTACAAATCTATCAGAATAATGACATTGTTAACTTAACAGAGGCTTCTTTGTATCGAACTCACTTTCCCCATCAATGTATCCCTCTTTTCCCTTCGCCCAAAGCACGAAGTATAGACCAGTAAACATGAGCAGCATTCCAGCAAGGCTGCAATCAATGTAACATTTTGCATATGAGCTTTAAGCATTTAGATGCTGAAACCAAGTTAATGTAAAAGGAGTGTTTCAATATACGTGCTACACAGGGTTTCCCTTACATTGCAATTAAGGAGGCTATTGCCAAAATCGATTATAGGGTAATATACGTACCTTCCGACTCCAATGCTTTCGCCTAAGGTAATGACAGAGAGAACAACTGAGATGACTGTTCCAATGGGGCTAAACATGGACACTAGAACTGGTCCCCTCTTCTTCATTGCCCATCCATTGAAGCTCACACATGCTCCACCCACACCCCCCGCCTGTGCATAATCACATAATTTAGATTTATGTATTATGAAAGTGAATGAGAGGACTGTAAGGTTATGAGTTCAAACTCCAAACAGGAGCCCATTGATTAAAATATAATTACCAGTAAGGAATAGCCAACTAGGTCTCCAAGTTTCATGAAAGGCCAAGTAATTCCAAAAATTGGATCTTGAAACCATTGCACAATTGCAGTTATAACCACACCAATCAAGGATGTTATGGCACACAGGGACATTGGAGCAGGAAAATCACCCAAAGTAGAAGCCTGCAACAGCGTAAACCATTCAATTAACATGCAAATAATCAATAACAAAGAGAATAAATGTATTCCCTTTCATTAATGATCCAACAGAAAATTTGACCTGCAATACGACATTGCTCGATAGTACAAAAACAGCAGCCATGAGATATAAGCAACCAATCATCTTTTGCTTATCTAAAATCACATCCACAGGGGGAACTTGCAGCAAGTCGGCATCTTTTGTTGATTTAGAGCTGTGCATTAGACTCATTAAGAGGGCTCCTGCGACACACAGCAATGTACCTACAATCTTCACTTTGCTGTATAGGCAGCTTAGCTTAACTTTCTCTAGCCTGAATCAGCATTGAATATAATCATTAAAGACTAAATCCATGAAATTAAATTGGTGGTTAAATCGAAAATGAATCATAAGCCAGAAATAATTCAGATTTTAACTAGTTATACCTTGCTGTCCAAGCAATCAGGAAAATAAGTCCTGGAGCAAGGTTTGGCATGGCTGTGGCCAGTGATGGGGAGGTTAGCTTAATCCCCTTTAGGAACAACGATTGAAATAAAGTTACCCTGAAAATGAAAATTTTCAACGGCATGTTACTTGATAACATATACATCCAAGGAGTTTTCAAAGGCTTCATATATTAGATAAGGGCAAAATTTTCCTGTAGGAGTCGTAGAATTCCAGCAAAAATCTCTCTAATTATAAATGATATGAGTTTTGACACAAGCAATTAAGGCAGAGAAATCCTGAAATAAATACAAAAAAATTAAACAAATTTCCCCATAATTTTTTTTTTTAAAGATAAAAACAGAACAGATTATATGAATGTATAAGAGGAAAATAATGAGGTAATTAATGAGAAGTAGAGAATATAGCAATCATAAAAATATTAATTCTATATGTTTTCAACAATCAAATGTCCTGTTTCAGAACCATTCCCCGAATTTGAAACTAAGTTTGAAACTAAGGACAAGAATTCACTCAAATTCAAAAGAAAGAGAGGAAGAGGAAAATCAAAGGCTCAAAGCGTTCTTCTCAAAAGCACCAAGCCACGAACTACAGAACACATCCATTGAATCCCTCATTACACATAAGAAAGTTTGCTTACCCTGCAAAAGAGATCAAAACGAGCTGGATCATCAACTTGATACTGAGTTCTTTGGGCCATTTCCTCCTGCAAAATGAACATGCATCAATTATCATCAACTTCCCATATAATTGAGAGAGAGAGAGAGAGAGAGAGAGAGAGAGAGACCTTTCAAAATGAACAGCAAGAGGAGAGGTGATGAGGAAGGTGGCAAAAGTAGAAAAGATAACAATGGTAGAAGGGGTAAAGCCCAGAGACATTAGATAGCTCAAGAAAACAGAGTTTCCTGCATACACAAATTGCACCCCTATCAAACCTCCTACAATGGCTAAATCTTCAATCATCTCCTTCTTAATATACCCAACCATTTTCTCCTCCAACAAAACAATCAAAACCCAAAATGGAGATCAGATAAGATCAAGTTTTAAGCCTTTTCTTTTTCTCCCCCTCTGCTCATCTGCAATAATCTTTTTTCTTACAAAACCAATAGAAAAGAAGCATTAGTGATGAACCCACATCCCCCAACACTGCAAAACGCAAAAGTGAAAAGAGAAGAAACATCCAGGGACTGCTGTCTATCTGTTGTTTTTTGGGTTAATTTTCTTTTTTCTTGTTTCAGAGCTACCCTTCGTGAGGCTTCCTTTCTCTACCGGTCTTTCTTTCCTGGTTCTTCGCTAGAGAGAGAACATTTGTTGCCTTTTTTTAAGATAAATTATTGCGTTAGAAAGACAAGAATACCTACCTACCCTTTTAACACCTCTCTCACTAGATTTTCTCGACAATTTGTCTATAATATATACTTCTCTAGATTGTTTTTCGCATTTTCTTTTCTCTTTCTTTTTAAATTTTAGCTTTGATTCTCTTTTTAGACATTGTTAAGAGTATTTTCATCTTGTCACTATGAACATGATACGTTTATTAAATACATGTTCTATACAATTTTTCTTATATAAATTTAAAATAAAATAAATTTATTAAATATATAAATTTTTATATTTTAAATTTATAATAAATTTAAATTTAAATTTATTAAATATTTTTATTTATATTTTAAATTTATGATGAATAAAATTTAAATAAAAATCTCTCAAATTTTAAATAAAAATTTTCCTTAATTCTAACTAGGCTGCCAAATGGACAGGAGAATCTTAGTTTCGTAGGAGCAGTGACACGTAGGGTAAACTCAGTTCTGTTTGGATACGATTGACATTACCTTTTGGAAATATTATTACGAAAATATTTTTTAAAAGGCAAAATTTTATGAATTATTTGCTTAATATATCCTTGTATTTTTATAATTATATTAATATATTTTTAACATTTTATTTTCTCTATATTTAATTTCATTTTATTATAATTTTTTTTATCATTAATCATGATAAAAAATATTAAAAATATTCTTATTTGTATTAAACTTGCTCCTCTGTCTTTCAATCTTATCTTCTGCCCCTTCCTCCTCGCCTCTTCTACGCCTATCAGACGACTTATTATATTGATTTCTTCATATAATTTCTTTCTCCTCTCAATCCACCATCCAAAGAGCAGCCTATTCCCTCCCTCTCTCAAACCCACTACACCCCTTCCCCAAAACATTTCACTCTAACTAGTACATTGATGAAACCCTAGGGATGTTGATGGAGTGGAATGTACGAAGAATTATAATGGCATCCTGACAATTGCAATCTCTATTGCTATAGCAATTGGCCTGATTTGCTTGGAACTGTGTAAGGTTCTTAGTGGAGGACGCAAAAGGACTACATTAAAAATTGTAACCTATGGTCGAGCCAATTCCACCTAAGTTCGAAATCCAAAATGAAGTAAGCTTTCAAATTTTGTATGGGGACTGCGTTTTGAATCCCTCCATTCTCTAATTCAATTGTAGTTTTTGAATCCATGATTTTGAAAATTCTCACTGCTTTCTTATGCCCTTCATTGTTCTAACTTGTGGGAATTCTGTTAAAATTGATGGTAACTTGAAATTATTTTGTTAAAATTTTGCAATTTGTAATTTCCTCAAGAAGCTTATGGGCCATCGTAAGCTTCTAGCTAGCCCTCAGAAAGCTCCACCACTAGATTCTTCCATCTGTAGTTGATGGGTTTCCAATCCATTTTATTCTGATTGCTCCGTTTGCGCGGTTTGAATTTTTTAGAACTATTTTCTATGGCAGCTTCATCTATTTGGAAAGCTCGAAATGAATTGATTAAATTTTGAGGGATCAATGCCAAATGAGCCGCCAATTTATGCCGGATTAAGGTTATCTATGAAAATTGATCTCAGACACAGCGATTGATTCTTGGGTTTTTAAGCATTAGGCCTAGTTTTATTGCAACAGAAGGCCTTTTTAACGAGCACTTTAGCTGTCAGCTGAATATTTGTGTAACTTGGAATGAAATATTAGATGTAATTTGATTGCAACCCGCGCAACATCAGATCCAAAGCTTCAGTTATATTAATCCGATGATATCGCTTTTTTCTTTTCTGGGTTAGCTAGACTTGAATCTTGGTACCACCTCACAATATCCTTGATGATTTCAGAGACATTGTGTCACACCTTGCACCAGTTTTTCAATGTACTGCAAGCCAGATATCTAATTATGAATCTGAAAAAAATGGCATGTCAAAAGTGTGGTTGTCATCATCTTCCACATGAAGTTTTCTTGTCATCGACTTTCTATGACATGACAAAGGCACTAGGCTAAAGGATGAAAAAGGAAACAATTGGCTAGCTAGGGAAAGCAGATTCTGGAGTAGAGGTTAATTTACTAATGTTTTATAGCCAATTAAACATATATCGGTAGTATTAAGCGATTGCATTTAGCAGTTGTTTAATTTAAGTAAATTAAACTTACTAAGAGAATGTTTGCCACAAGATTAAAAGAGTAACAGTTCTTTTAATAACTTTAATCTTATGTTAATATTATTTAAATATTTAAAAAGATTGAATTAATAGTTATACATTTTTAAGAGTTAAGTGTTAATCTAATAATTATCATCTTTAAAAATTAAAATTTATAATAACATTTAATCCTTAATTTTTCAACCTTCTACCAAATACATTATAAATTAAAAGCCTAAAAGCCATAAATACATTATTGATTAAAAAAATTACTTAAATACTTTATTTAAAAAAAACATTTACAGAAAAAAAAATCAATTCAAATCTCAATAATCATGTTATTTTTATAACAACATATGTTTCTTTTAAAATATATTTTTTTTTAAGTTTAAAAAGAATTGATTACTTTCATCTATTAAGTTTTCAAATATAAAAATTTAACAAAAAAATGAATCAAATTAAATTATTATTATAAAATTTTAATTTGCAAATAAAAAATAAATTAAAAGTAATTAGAAAACCCAGATAAAAACTTGTATCATCCTAAAAATTTTTAAAACTTTCAATATTGTTCTATTTTAACAGCTAAAACACTCAATTACATTTTTTTTTGCCATTTTAACAAATTAAATTATTTTTAACACGTTTTAACTAAATAAGTAGTTTCATTGAACAATTAATTATTTATTTTTAAATTAATTTATAAGTTAAAAAATACATTTTATGTAGCAAAACCAAATACCCTCTTAAATGTTACATCCCAAGAGATTGGTTCTCTTCATCATGATGAATCAAAATCAGCTTCACTGCTTTAAAGGTTCTGCAGCATTTATAAATTGACAAAAGTCTTCACAAATTGAAAAGCTACTAAGCCTTGCTGCTTCAATCATGCCGAGGTAATCTCCCATCACAGTGCATTCCTCCTAACAGGTCACCTTGGAACTGACAGACCAATCTCTGAAAAAAAAAAATTAGAATCAGAAAAAAGACAAGCGAAACGCACTAACAATACATGGATAACAGTATTCCAGTACAAATTAACAACAGGACTACTTTGTTCTTCAATCCTCTCAAGTGTGTAATCCTGAGAATACTTCTAACAATATAAGACTCACTGGACTATATTTTCCCCAATATCCACAAACTTGGCTCTAAAAAATTGTATCAACATCTAAAAGATATAATTGATGACATTTAACAAGTCACGCAACAAATGTAATCCAAGTAGTTTTCTGCATAGTTAAAAGTCATAACGGTACAGTTGATGACAGGACCCACCTCCACAAACAGCACACATGTTACGTACCATCAACTCCATCTGGGAAAAGGAGCAGTTAAGTTACGAAACTATTCTCAATTGCTAATAAAAAAAATTAATTATGTAAAGTTCATATTTGCAATTTAAGAAAAGAAATTACATGATTAGTGCCTAAATCATTGTCTTATTCTCACTCTATCTCCCTTCTTCTCTTTATGTTGTTTACGTACAAGTGTTACAATGAGAACTGAGCAAGGTTAGAATATAGAAGTGTCAGGACTTGTAGCATAACTGGCGCCGTACGCTAGCCTTCTATGTAATTTTGTGAATATTGAATAAAGATAAACAGGCATACACTAGACCTATGAAAGGTGATAATATAGGATGAAGGAATATAACTTGTCATCTTGGGGAGTAATAAAGCAAATGAATTACAATAATCCACTCTTTGGAGCATTTGTGAGCCACAAATCATGGCAGCATATGCTGTGAAGGGAAGCAATTGAATTCACAAGAAAACACATTTAAATTTCACGAAAACCATTGGGTTCACACCTATGACACAAACATTGATTCACATGCATGGCATTCATTCATTTTTACCTGCCAAAGCACTTATTCTACAGTAATTCTATGATTAAATAATTTTACTCAAGAAATTTATAACAGCTGATACCAGCAAAATAACAAACTGCTTCTTAAACAACTCAACATGATTAATTAACAATAATTTAGGAACACATTATGCTTCCATTTCCATGACAGCAAAAGAAATTCTCTTGGATTAACTTCTAAGGTTTCCTTGGAACCAATTAAGATCAGCAGAGTAACATAAAAGCACATAAATTAATGGCACATATTAAAAAAAAGTTTTGATTCTAATACAACTGGGCATTTTTAAGATTACTAAGAAAGTACTCATAGTTTCATACTTGATAAAGACGCAGTGGGCCATAATTGACAGGTCCCCAGTTTATTTCTTTTGAAATTATGTGCCTGCAGGAACCAAATATTCCAGTCAGATTGTGTTAAACCTAATTAAAGCACTCTCCTCCCACTTAAGTTCCCCAATTTGTTTTAACCACAAAACATGAGTTCACTCAACAAAGAGTGAACCAAATAAGATCTATCAAAGATAAAACTCAATAGAGAATCTGAAGTCCACTGCTGATTTCTGACACTAGGATTAACAAGTTGAACCGCAACCTTTATGCTCGCGTTACCTTTAAAGGCCAAGGAACCAAGCACATTGCCAATGAAACATCTAAACTTTCTGTCTAAAGACTTCAACTCCAAAATCACTTTCAAAACTATCCTCTCTTTCTCTATAGCTACCCTCATGATTACATCAATCATAACCTTAATAATTCCACTCTCTAAATCAAACTGCTATACAAGCAAAATATTCAAAAAACCCAACAAAAAGAGCAGAATTCAATCGAACAGAAACAGCCAAAATGAACAAATTTAAATAAAAAGGAGCAAATTCAATCACCAATAATCAAATATACAGGAATCAGAGGCACAGTTTAGGAGAAGGAAAAAAAAAAAAAAAAAAAGCTACTCACACTCCTAAACAGAGTAGTGATAAAGTATTAGAGGCCGGGAGAGGTGCAGCAGAGTGTACCCTGTGAAAGCGCTCGGCAACTCCTCGATGAAGTGCTCAAGCATGACATCATCCTCGCCGTCGCCACCGCGCTGTGCAGCGGCAGGAGCGACTGCACGCATCCCAGCTCAGAAGGAGCCCTTGCAAATAAAACTCAAATCAAATACACAAACATACTACCAAGTATGTATACGATACGAATAAGAATACGTATGTGCATGAGCGTACCTGAAAGAGAAAGCGAAGCGTCGGGGAAGGGAAGAGGAAGGGAAATGAGGAGAAGGTGACCGGGAAAGGGGAGATCTGGTGATGGGAGATTTTGAAGAGTTGGATCTGATGGCGGATTTGATTGACGCAAGGGATGATCTGGAGATTAATCTGTTACAAGACGAGGCCATGCTGATGGTGGGAGATGAAGAGAGAAAGGGAGGAGATCTGGAAGCGAGGGTTTAGGGATTTAGCTACGCAGGGGAAAATCGAGGCAAATTAAACGGAAGATGATTTGGTAGGGTTGGGCTTTCATGGGCTCGGATTGGGTTGGGTTTGGATTGGATCACTCGAAAAGCTCTGGCGTAATTCAGAATTGGTAGTGATGAATATATATTTGTCATTTTTTTTTTTATAAATTCTTTACATTTTAATAATTTTATAAAAACTTGAAAATAAATTCTTATTTTTAAAAATATAAGTTATTTTGTTTTATAGAAAGGGAAGCTTGTATCAATTAAAGGCACAAAGAAAAATAATATTAGCTCTTTTATCAATTTCTATAGCTTGCTAAAATCTTCCCTTTCTCTTGAAAGTCTAATAAATCTTGTCATTCGAGAAATCGATGGCTTGAAACCTATCTCAAGCGGGTAATTCTTTAATTTTATTAACCAATATTATAATATGAAGGAAAGGGAAATGTGTTGAGTAGTGGCAAGTGTTGGAGATAGAGTGGCAAAAGAAGAAGATAGTGGGTTTCATTGTGGGGTCTGTGTTTTGTGATCCATCAAAGAGAGGGAGAGCAAAGTTACTGTGCAAAGAAGGAAGGAGGTGGTGGATTTGAAGCTATGGCAAAGGTTTTAGTCGAGGTGAGCTGCAAAATGACGAGTGGGAGATGGTCGAGTTGAGCCAACAGAGATAATAAATAGGACCGCAGCAATGGGATTTGAGGGGAGGTAGAGGGTGCTGTTATGTGAGGTTGAGGATGGTGGCGGAGATGGCGTTTTGAGGGGGCACCGGGGTAACATTGGCATGGAGGAGATGGCGAATCGAAGAACCTTTGATTTGGGTCAACAGCTAGGTAATAGAGACTAAAAAATAATAAATTTTAATTATTAATTATTTTTACTAATTTTTTAACACTATTAATTCACACAGTTAAAATAAGATTTATTTAACTGAAATTAAAATATAATTTAAAGAAAAAAAAACAGAGGCCTAAGTGAACTTATGGTATAACTAAAATGACTTATTTGAACCTTTACCTAATATTAATAATGTACTAATAATACGTTTATATTAAATTACCAAAAAAATAATATGTTTATATTATAAGGGAATGGGACATTAAATTCACATGGTACATTAATTAATTAGTTGGCGGTTGAAGCTAAAATATATTTACCGTTGACATACACATCTCTTTGATTGGCCATCACTTAATTGACAAGTGGATCTTTGACGTTCAATTTTCTTATAGTATTAATCATTATGGTCAATCCCAATCTTAATTAAGATAATTAAGCCGTGCATGTTATTTCTAGAATAATTATTTAATAAGAAGGTGTTTGATTTATTTTATAAAAATTAATTTATAATTATTTAATTTAAATTTATAAATATTTAAAAATTTAAATATATTTAATTAAAATATTTATAAATAATTAATAAATAGTTGATATATTTAATAAAAAATAATTTAAAAATATATTTTTTATTAAAATGATTTAAAAAATATTAAATAATATTTAAAATTAAAATAAAAGCAATATTAAATAATAATATTTAAAATTAAATAATATTTAATGCCTTTTGATTTCCCTCTCAAAGCAATCTCTTTTCAACTCTCAAGAATCACACCTAACAATCGACTCTCATAAATTGAAATTGATTTGAAGCAATTGCTTGTCAATGTTTTTTTGTACGAGACGTAATAATCCACGTATGGGTCCATCCGTGATCCATGTTTTGTTTCTAATTACCCATCCCTTTTAACGTTGATACGTTACGTCTTGCTACTTTTTTAATTTTAATTAATTAAGGGATCAACTTCAACAAGATTTTGCTGTGAAGATGTTACTTTCAGAATTTGATTATATATCCTTAACGGCGTTATAGCAGACTAATTAGGGTTTCATTATATAATAAATGTGTACTTTCAAACAGAAAATTACATATCTTAGTTTTGATTATCCATTTTAATATTAATAATTAAATATTATCTCATTTAAAAAGAGTTGGCAATGACGTGTCTTAAAATTACAATTTATATATTTCTTTTATGTGCACTTTTTCAATAAATGTTTTTTTTTTTTTGTAAATATTATACTTTTTAGTAAGTAAATACTATAGTTATTTCAACATTATTTATAATTCTTAATAATTATTTATTATTCATAAAAAATTAAAAATAATTTCATCATATCAAAATTTAAATAATTATTTAATTATTAATAAATTTTAAAATAAAAATAAAGTAATAACTTTTATCAAATAATAAAAAAATTCAAAATATATTTAAATTTATTCAAAATTAATTTGAGCTTATGTTTATTTTTTTTTATCAAATATAAAGCACACACACATTGGTAATGAATATAGACTATCATTAAAATCATGATAATTTTAATAAAATCATTGTTCTTATATAATCTATACTCATACGTACACTCTATAATCGATACGAGATTTCAAAGTACCAATTCAAATGATCAATCCATTAATTGATAGGCATGTATTGATTTTTTTCACCAATGTGTTAATGAAATGCTCAACATTGCTTAAAAAAAGTTAAAATTGGAAACTAATTGCGGGGCCAACTTCGGTTATATTTTAACATTTCAATAAATTTTTTAAATAAAGAGCCTAATAAATTAATTTAATTTTTTATATAATCACTGATGAATGTAATTAAAGTATAGATGCATGCGAAGGACTTAATTGGTACACCAAATATGGAGGGACAGCAAGGGGAGAAAATGAAGGACCCACTCAGTCCTTCGTAGTTTCTACACAATGTTGATGGGTGCCACGGCCAACGCCCAACGCCCAGATACCACAACAAATTTCCAACTGAGCTGAAGAATGGTTTTCTTTTGCATAATCTCGATGTGGTGGGTTCCACATTTCTTATTCATTTCCGTCTCTCAATATGCAAATTAGGAAATTTCGCATTTAATTCTTATTAATTTAATTGACCAGCTCATCTAATTAATTAAAATAATTTTTTAAAATATAAAAAATAAAATTTAAATAATTATTAAAAATAATATATATGTACTGAATAATTTCAATGTGTATTCATAAGCCATAAATAAAAGGCAGTTAATCAAAATCACAAAATAATAATTAAAAAAAAAAGAAGAAATAGAACTTTTCACTTTCACATAGGCACCACCGTCTTGTCTTGTGCGTCTCTTTCTTCCTTTGATACTCTCTTCTTCAACAGTGATCCCACAAAACCCCCCGATTTTAGGGTTTTCAAATTTCAGCATTCTCATTATTACTCCTTTGTCCTTCTCTTCTCTCTATTTCTCACACGCACTTTTGGTTTCAGTCTCTGAATTGAGATAGTTAGAGAGGGAGAGAGAGAGAGCTCGCTGCATTTTCTGTTTTCTCGGCCATGGAGTATTGTGGTGTGGTGGTGGCATTTTGACTAAATAAGGGATGATACGAGGGGCAGGGTTGGGAATCAATGGGAGTGGCCAAGGCGTGGAGGTTTAGCGTTATTTCGGCGAACCTGGCGCTTTTACAGCAACAAAACGGTAACCACAGCCCCAGCAGAGGCGACGGCAAGCATCACCACCACCATCACAGTCATAATGACTGCTGGAGGAGGTTGAGATCCTGTGCGACGCAGCAGCGCAGGAAGATCCCGTGGTCGCTAGTTTGCGGGTTAATGCTGTTCATTTTGGGATTGATTTCGCTTTTCACTGGACACGTGGCCTCTGATCTTGAGTGGTACTCTCAGAGATTAGTCACGCACAGCTTGGGCCGACTGGTAGACTTCAGAAACTTCTTCTCATTATTGTTCCAAAATCCTTTTTTGTTGGTTTGAAATTGTAAGTTAAGATTGAAACTCTTACTTGAAATGTGATGACAAATTTTCATATAAATTTAATATTAGCAGGATGGAAATCGGCGTGAACCGATTGATATATGGAAATCCAAGTACTCAAAGCTCTTCTATGGATGCACTGAAAGAGGACGTAATTTTGCTCGTAAGTTAATTCATAAATAAGGCCTCTTTCTTTTATTGGCTATGGATTATGCGATGGGTGCTTGCTGTTTTCCAGTTTTTTTTTTTCCTGCTTAGTCGTTCTGTTTTGCTGACAACAAAGACGTAACTAGAAGAGGAAATTTTACTTGTGTTTTTATGCCAATAAGTAACTTCTAGACTGGTATAATGATGGGGCAGGTTGTGGAATAAGGAGACTAGAGGCAACCACAAAGAATAGATTGATATATGATCTTGCTTTCACTTTTTCTCTGGGACTAAAAAGTCTTGTTACTCTTGTATATGACTGAGCATGGAATCTGTTCTTTTCATTAAACAACTTCATTTCGACTTCTGTAGTCGACATTTCTCCTGATTGTACAATTAGCCACATTCGTTAATAATGTAAATTGTAAAAATCATCTTCCTAAGCACACAAATTGCAGAAGCATTATTCATTCAGTGTTTATTGTTTTTTTTTATCCTGTATTAGTTCTTCTCTAGAGGATTGAGTGTATCGTTTCTTTTCAAGTCTTATTGCAGTTGTTGCATGCCCTATTCACAACGGTTGACAGGATTTGCTCATGTTTTATTTATGTGATTATTAATTTCTTTTGTTGCAATAATTTATGGCCTGATGCTTGAAGATTTTACTGTTCTCAAGTTTAGCTCCAGTTTTTCTTGAGAATAATGGTGATAGCAATTTTGAGCTTGCGATGAAATAATTGTTCAAAGCAGAACTATGGGACATGGGTATTGGTAAACACTGATGGTGCTGATTTGATTTAGTTAAAGTGTTAAACCTATGTGATAACCATGGCTGCTGCTTCACTTTTAGGTGTTGTGGGACATTTTCCAGTTCTTGAATCAACTGAGTTCATCAGATCTTTTTTTTTCTTTAATTTTTTTAAAAAGATATTGTCCCCTGTCCTCTAGAGGCTGTAGTTAGCGGTAGAAACAAAAATGCATGTTTATATCCAACTGGGTTTTGTTTTCCTTGTTCTCATTTTTATTTATTTATTTGTTTCTTACTTTGAGCAAGATACTGAGTTTATATTCATGGATTGAACTTTCTAACTCTTGTAATTTTTACATCCAGCTGCCAAACGCGAGCGGTCATCAAATGGCTATTTGCTTATCGCAGCAAGTGGAGGGCTGAACCAACAAAGAACAGGAGTAAGTGAAACTCATATTATCCCATTGTAGTTTTTTCGGAAATTTTGTGGAAGAACTTGTGTTTGAATCAGTTTTGTTAAATGCAGTTATTTATATGTCATCTGTACTCTTGTTATGTTTGTTTGGACCAAGAAGCATCGCTAGAGTTAGTTTGATTGAAGAAGGTTTCTGTGAGATTTTGACTTCTGGTCTTCTTATTATTTGTACTGAGATAATGTATCCTTCCTGAAAAACAATCACTTTCTGCTCTCAGATTACTGATGCTGTAGTTGTTGCACGGATTCTTAATGCTACATTAGTTGTACCGGAGTTGGATCATCATTCCTATTGGAAGGATGATAGGTTAGTTGAGATTATACTAATCAATTGGCAGTAACATTTAATTTGGAATATCTTCTTTTCTTTTTCACATTTGCCTTATTTATGGTCAACTTGTTAGTTCTTCTTAAATTTTACATTCCCTGGCATGCAGTGACTTTGTCAACATTTTCGATATTGATTGGTTCATTTCCTACCTTGCAAAAGATGTGACCATTGTCAAAAGAGTTCCTGATAAAGTCATGCGATCAATGGAAAAACCACCATATACCATGCGTGTTCCAAGAAAATCACCCCCTGAATATTATCTAGATCAAGTTCTGCCTATACTATTGAGGAGACGTGTAAGACGATTTACATTAACTGTGACTTTTTTCTTTCATTTCTGACAACTTTCTGTTTGCTGTCATTCTTAATGTCCGTGCTTGGTTTTCCTTTAAGTTCTAGAAGGCCAAGTCCTTTTCTTGATTTTGTTCCTAGTTTACAGTCAGTCTATTAACTATGAATTCACAGGTTGTGCAATTGACCAAGTTCGATTATAGGCTTGCAAATAACCTTGATGATGAAAAGCTACAAAAGTTGCGTTGCCGAGTTAATTATCATGCTTTAAGATTTGCAAAACCCATACAAGATATTGGTCAAAGACTTGTTATGAAAATGAGAAAGATGGCAAAACAATTTATTGCAATTCACTTGAGGTATGTCTCTTTTTTTTTTTAATTATAATATTTATATAATGTTTTAAAAGTGTAATTTAATTGCCAAAAGATGTATGTGGTTGATTACAATTTTAGGTTTGTGTTAAATTCAAGTGAGGTTGTCAAGCAAAATTAAATTAGAAATTATTTTGATTTATTTTTTCATCTTAAAATTAGGAAATTTAGATTTCTATTATTAGGAAATTTAACTAGGAAATAGTAATGTAATTATTTAGGAATTTTATTGTTTAGAATTTCCTTTTTAGTGTTGGTTTTATGTTCCTAATTAGTGTTGGTTTAGTATTTTCTTATTTTGGGATTTCTAATCCTAGTACCACTAGTAGGACTAGTTATTATACCATTAAAATACCTATGTCATCTAGGTATTTTAGTGGAGCTTATTATTGATGCTAACAATTGAGAAATAATAGAATTTGAGTTTATTTCTTTTCCCCTTTGATTGTTCTTTGTGGTTCTACATCAGACGGTGTTGATTTATTTATGGGCAGTAGTGGGGGCTTAGGGAACAGGAGGGAAACACGAGAAAGGGAAAAAGAAAATCTTGTAGTGAGGAAGGAAAATAATTCCACGAAGAGAAGCCAAAAAAACTTATGATTATATTCTCTAGCTAGTTTTGCTCGGACATAGGCAATGCAGATCTAAAGCTAAGATACCAAATTGATGTAAAAACACAAAGAACACTCAAAGGGGAAAAGAAATGAACTCTCAAATCTATTAGTTCTCAATTGTTATTATCAATAATGATAAGCTATACTAAAATGCCTAGATGACATAGGTATTTATAATATGATAACTAGTCCTATAGTAAGAAAATACTAAATCAACACTAATAAGGAATATAAATCGACGCTAAGAAATTCTAAACAATAGAATTCCTAAATAATTAAGATGCTATTTCCTAATTAAATTTCCTAAATAATATAGACTTAAAGTTCTTAATTTTAAGATGAAAAATTATATAAAAATAATTTCTGTAGTTAGTTTTCCTTGAGTGCATTACATTCAATGTCTGCATTCTGTGGAAGGACTTTTTTTATCACCTCGGTTATGTAATGTTTTTTCTGTTTTAACTGAATGTAAATGGATTCATGCTTTCTTTGAATGTGAATTACAGGGTAGCAAAACATTTTAAGAATCTCTATTCCTTGTGTTGAATACTGATCTCTTATAATATGAAATTACTGAAGCTAGTAATGAGATTATGGGCTATGAGCTACCTTTCTTCTCTCTTATGCATGAAATATCTAAGGGATGCATACTACACATTTGCTATAGTACTCTGTTTTCTTCATTAAGTGTGCTTTAATGTGTTTGTTGTCTGGATATTATCTCTATATATTTGTAATTGATTACAAACATGCGTTTCATATACAGACATACACAAAAGTACAGTTATGAATGTTTGTTTGAATTTTCACTTGCATGTTTTGATTTCCACATTTGTATCCTAACTCTTTTGAATCACAGGTTTGAACCTGATATGCTTGCATTTTCTGGATGTTACTATGGTGGGGGAGAAAAGGAGAAATTTGAGCTAGGTGAAATAAGAAAGAGATGGGCAACATTACCAGTGAGATTGCTGTCCTTTATGACTTTGACTTTTGATTTAAATTGAAGGAGAAATTCTCAGTTCCCTGGATTTTGACTAGTACGAGAATTATATGAGAATTAAGAACTCTTGAAAAATTATGTGGTCTGTATTTGCTTTGAATGTCACATGTCACAATTCTCTTCCAGTTGCAAGGAGAAATGCTTGTTGAGATGGATTCTAATGAATTTATTCTGCCTGTAATTTGACATGAAATTTGTGCTTGTTCTTGATGTTTTAGGATTTAAGTGCAGAGGAAGAGCGAGCAAGAGGGAAATGCCCACTTACCCCTCATGAAGTGGGATTGATGCTGCGTGCTCTTGGATTTGCTAATGACACATATATCTATGTTGCATCTGGAGAAATATATGGTGGAGAAGACACTCTGCGGCCACTTAGAGAGCTGTTTCCAAACTTCTACACAAAGGAGATGCTTGCTAATGAAGAGCTGAAACCTTTTCTTCCATTTTCTTCCCGCCTGGCAGCCATTGACTACATAGTCTGTGATGAAAGTGATGTTTTTGTCACCAATAATAATGGAAACATGGCCAAGATTCTTGCAGGTCGAAGGTGAGAAATTTGGGCCATTGTGTTCTCAACTTCACTTATATTTGCTTAGGTTTAGTACTAATGGGTCGTTGTTTTCAATTTAATAATGAATATGGACTTTATACATGAACATTTGGCCTGTCAATAATGGAACTAGAGTCATAATATCATTAGTGTAAAACAAATATTGTTAGATTAATGTGTTGCTTTTGTATCAAAGGAGGTATGCAGGGCATAAGAGGACTATCAGACCAAATGCAAAGAGGCTGAGTGCATTGTTAATGGAGAGGGATAAGATGGACTGGGATACATTTGCTAAAAAAGTGAAATCATGCCAGAGAGGATTCATGGGGGAGCCGGATGAGATGAGACCTGGACGAGGTGAGTTCCATGAATATCCATCTCCTTGCATCTGTGAGAAGCCATTCAGTAATGAAGAAAGCAAGAATGATGAAGCTCACCTGTTGGAGCAAGTTACTATTAACTCCAAGGCAAAAGCACCAACTAAAGTACATGGAGTAGCATCAAAGTGAGAAAAGCCTTGGAAAGTCCAAGAAGAGAAGCATGGGAGAAGAACCAATATAATCTAGAGAGAGATATTGAGGGCGATGAAAGCTTTCCTGATAACAGAACTAAGACCAGGATATATGGTGCGCAGAATTTATTCTTATATGGATCAAATTTTCTGAGATAATTATGGCTCAGCCTTTTCATCTCTTCCGCTTGCAAACCTTCAGATGTGAAGTTTTACTCGTGGGCATCATAACTGAAGCCTGCTCAAATGTGGTGAATGAGTTGTCTTCAGTTTCTCTGGCTGGATCAATGTAGAGAAGGGATATTTGAGGAGTTGCAATTGTTCATAAAATAGTTTTTGCTAGGTACACGTTTTAGGTATGCAATTTGGATTTGTTCATTTTCTCTTGCCACGCTGTGGCTTCAGTTCTGTTATGGTGGTAGTCGTGTTAATGGGTCGCCAAAAATGAACATATTTAAAGTAATTTTCTTAGGCCACTCGCTCGTACCAAATGATCATATTCATGCGACATTCCGTAGTTCCATTTTATAAAACCATCGCTTCACGCGCATGACAGGATTTACGCGTACCATCGCTATCATCTATCATCCATTATGCTTTACATGAGATTCTACCAACACCAGAGGACTATTACCGTCAATCCTCTACAGAATTTATATTTCTGTTTACAATGGCAGTTGCATTCATCATAAAATCGACTTGTTCTCTTGGAAAACTATGAATAAATATATTATATCTTATTTAAACATATTATAGAAAATTCACTTTACAATTCCAATCATTTCATCCAATTCTATAGACAAAAATACAAAATTGTAAAAAGAACTTTGATCATAACTGAAAATTTTATGAATTTTAATTACTGTTTAACAATCTCTTTAGATCAATTTTAGCAATGGCTAAACAGGAAAAGAAAAACTAGTAAACACTAAATGACATTTTCATTGGCCTTTCGCATGTGAAGAAAGCAATTCCCTGTTCATTTCTCACAAATAAATTTATTAGGTGTCAGAACCAGTGACAATCGAAAAGAGATTATTGATTACGAAAAATGATCACCTAAGATGAAAATTTAAAAAGTCCACTTCCAATGGATGATGATCTGCAAAAGCTTCCTGCAATTTCAACCCAAACTAGAAGGAGAATTTCCATATACAACCTATTAAGGCAAAAGCCTAGAAGATTAAATCATAATTGTGAATACACTAAAATTGATATGAACATCTACCAACTATATCTCATAATTAAACCCAAGGAAGCAAGAATTTCCATTCCTAGCTATCTCCTCTATTAAAATATACACAAACTACTTGAGTGTGTTCCAGTGACCTCCGAACTTCTTTCAATATGATCCAACATTTCCAGGATGTTTCAACCATTGTTATTCCCTGCTACAATCAACCAGTCAGTTTTACGCATGCACAGAACATTAACAAGCGAACAAAAGAGGGAGGGAGGGAAGCGGTTTGTCACTTTGAGAACTGAAATCTAACCTCTAGAAACATTCCTGCTTTTATGGCTTTTGTCATGTGACACGGATGGAATTTTTGAGACCATCAATGAGCTTTGCAACCCTTCTAATAGCTGTGAACAATAAGCACACAAAGCATGTCAGGACGCTATCTGAAAGCATGCAGATGCCAATGCTGCAAGCCAGTCCATTATCCAATATAAAAATCAAGACAGGTACTCATAAAGCCTCCACTAAATTGCCCATAAGAGAAACAACAAAAAATAAAAACAAACCACAAAACTAATGAATGGTAAAAACCCAATCCTTATTCTTTTTATTTTTTTGTGTTCACTCATTTCCATCATCCTTCCAATACGTCAATAATAACCAAGAGGTATGAGTTATAGAAATAGATGCATTAAGAATATTAAAGGGAAATATGTTAAAGGAAGCAGTATTAAGTTACTCTAGCAGATGTCAATCTACAAAGGGTTAAGATGGGAAAACATACTCACCACACCAAAAAGACTAGATGCAACAAAATCTTTGCAAATGATATCACATCACAAAAGCCAAAAATTTTCTAAATTTAAACACTTACTCTTGATGTTGGCTGAATTCTGCGATTAGATCTACGTGGCTCAACAGGATCAGAGGTTAATTTTGTAGAATTACCATTCAAAGCCTTGTCCTCCTCAATTTTACTCAACTTTCCACCAGCAGGGGCAAGTTTTCCCTTACTTACCCGTTCAGGTTTAGCATTTGAAGTGTGCATTTTCTTAGAAGAAACAGTATCTGATGTAGGAGCGAGTGCAGAAAATAAGATTGGGCCCTCTGTTGGTCCATCAGAACTAGAAAATGATTGAAAGCCCATTAGGTTCTGCTTTTCCAAAGTGTTTACACCATGGTTTACCGAATCCTTGGCCTTCATAGTATTATCTGCAACAGCACCATCATCAGGAGCAGAAACTGCAGTGCTTGATAGGTTGTCCTTCTGAGGAATTGTTCTAACAGAAACGTTCTGTGGTTTTGCAGACTTAAGAACCCTGGGCTTGGGAATGGCTGCTCGCCTTTCATTTGATTCAGTCTTAGAACTTTTCCATCCCCGGGATCCTGCTCCTTGAGGCATCAAATATTTTGTTAACTTGACTGAATCATTTGGTTCATTGATTTGACTACTCCGATCTGCAACATAATGCTTACTAACTTCCATAAATTTCCTTTTCTTTCCAGGCTTGGGTACACCAAATATTACTCTAGATCCTTCCTTCTGCAACCCAGTCCTTGTCATTCTCAGTGAATCAGACCTATTCTCATATCTCGTGCTCTTGCCGATATTGAATAGTTTTTCATCAGCTGATAAATCAAATAATTTTGGATCATCAGATTTATCAGATTCCACTGCATCAATACTTTTTGAAGTCTTATCCTTCTCCTTGGCCTCCACAACAGGGCTATGCACCCTTGGTCGCTTCATTTGTGGGGTATCACCCTGAAACACATTTGCAAGTTAGTGCAACCAAACATGAAAAAGTTAAAACGAGGAAAATATCAAATGGTTAGTAAATGTAAATAATCACCCCTTGAGAAGATTGCTTATTCTCTCCTGAATTGGACCATTCAATCCATTCCTCATCTTTCCATATGAGAGAGGGCCGAAGTTCCCATGGTTTAAGTATTGTCGTTTCTCCTTGAGCTGCAAGCAAAGTGGCAGAAAGATTTATCTATGAACAAAAAGCATTATCAACTAAAACAGGAAAATTTGGGTGGTCATTGAACGAGACCATCAATCATACATACCTGGAAAATTGACAGTTACCACAGGCTCATCTTTCTTGCTCTTTTCGGTTACTACTCCCTCCCACCAGCTGAAAGAATAAACAAACAAAATGATCACAGTTATTAAAGGCACAAAGAGGTCTTGAAGCCTACATGAGAGGTGCAATGGTGAGCCTAAGTGAGGTGTGGTGCAAAAGAAAGAAAAAAGACTACTCATATTAATAACATAAAACAACCAGAATTCCAGCACTAATCTTTTTGAAATCCAAATTAACAAAAAATAAAAAATGTTAAGTCGTGTTAAACCATAACCCTAAGTTCCTCCTAGAAAGCAATAATCCATAAGACTAGTAATGTAGTTACTGTAGAACCAAAAGAAACCAAAAGAATAAGAGAAATTCTTATAAGGGGATGAGAAACATACTTTCAACTTTATTAATTCTCAAATTAATTGCCAATCATAGAAAAGGTCTCCCAAATTACCTAGAGGACATAGGTATTTATAGTAGTATTTGTGATCCTGCTAGTATCAGGATTTAGAATTCCAAATAAAAAAAATACAAAGGAAACTCTAATTATGAATCCAAACCAACTTAACTTCCTAAATAATAATAAAATATTACTCCCTAAAATAATAAAAAAATCCAAAATAATATAACTTCCCAACTAATAAAAACCTAAAGTTTCTTACAATGAAAAATAAAAACCAAAATAATTCCTAAATTGGATATTCTTGGACAGCATCAGTAGTCTTCCTCATCATGATAGAAAAAGATGTATACTTTCCCCTAATCGCAGATTGCTTATAGTCAATTAACAAGTTATCATCAATTCACGCAAGCTAGATAAAGAAAAGCAGATTCTTCTATAAAATTAAGCAACAAAAGCATCCAAGAAGGGGGGAAGGAAAAGAAATAAAACAAACAAGAGCATTCATAAAAGAGATAGGATCCAAAATGAACTAGAACATCTGCCTGTCTAGCACTTGGGGGATTGAAAAATTAGCTTTATTATTTTCACGCATTCAATGTGCAAGAACAGAAATTGAAATGTGAAGATAATGGTCCCAAAGGACACTTCCATAATTCCATCGATTTCTTAGAAAGAACTTAGGTCTTAGGCAATGGCTTTGTGCATAATTAAGCAAAGTAAAGCACAAGAACTTCAAGAATCCCTTCCTCCCTCCTATCTTTCTCCCCCAAAACAAGCCAATTAACTATCATACTAAACTTAGGAACCTTAGTAGCAGTAACTCTTTATCACAAACCATACATCAATGGCATATACATGTATACCTATCTTGTATCCATGCATCAACTCTATCACCAATAGACCAATCATAGTCCCCCATTGCAGCTCTCCTTCTCTTCCTTGTGCCTTCAAATGGCATGGCAGTATGAGGACGGGCAACGCGCATTTTGGGTGCCTCATCTCCTTCACCTTCAAGTGGAACCCACTCCTTTAGCTTTTCTGAGCCTGATGAATAAAATCAAACTGATAAAATAAATGGATTATAGATTTCAATTCATGCATATATTATAAGCAACAAATTCCAATACTACTATATTCCTTCCACTTTTTTAAAACCTCCTCACAAAAGAAGAATTATTAGGGGAAAAGTAGTCACAACTGAAATGGTGCCAAAATTAATATAACAAGAAATCTACCATCTCTCCAAAGCACAGGAGCTATACATATCTGAGCTACAAGCAGAATGGCCTAAGCCATTTTGGTTTGGTTTGCCTTGAATTTATATGCCGTTTAGTTTTCTTATATTCTGCCGATGTGGGGCTTGTTCCTACAAGCCATATTCCAACATGAAGATTTGACAATAATGCAACAATCAAACAAGTTAGATTTGTTGTTTACAGGTATACATAATCAGGATGAAAATCAACTTCTTACTAAGGGTGATGACCACATGACATTACCCTAAGAGTCCTGCATGCAAAGCAGAGTTCATCTAGATTCAGTACAAGTGTTCTCCAAGGTTTTTGCATTCACAGATGTTAACATTGCATTCATTCATTAATTATGCACCTCTGCCAGTTTTCAGTGAAGAAAATACTTTACCTTCACCTGATGTAAGCTCGGTGTAACTCACATAAGCCTTCCCGTCCTTTAAACTCAAAACTTTTGCTGGGAACCAAGCTGCCTTAAATCCACTTCCATCTTTAAAAACCTTTCAATAATAGTAACAACAAAAACAAAGGCTTAAAATGTTAATTAATGGACAGCCAAAAAAGCAACAAGGAAGAAGAGAGAAACTATATAGGATATTCAACAGGAACACAGTTTTCAAATCCACATCAGAGCAGAGTACAATTTACTGCATTCGTAAATAAAAAATGCTATTGCAGAGTTAGAAATTTCAAACCTCGACAATGGAATTCTCCTTGATGCTATTCTCTTTTAGAGTTTCCACCTTTCCATACTCGTTCTGAACAATGGAACATCTGGCTCCATTCTCAGATTCAGGGACCACCCCAATAGTTTTGGCCAAATCAGAAGCCTTGCGGCCCTTTTGCCCTTTGGCAACCTTTGCAGTGGACGCACAAGAGCCAGAGACACCATCTAAAAATCTCCCATGTTCCTCGCTAGATATGTCTCTAGAAGCAGGTGACTTCCCAAGGTCAGTTATCTGATTTTCTTTCTCATCTGATGCAATCTCCTTTAACTGCCCGGTAGAAGTATCTGAACCTCCACCACTGTCCACATTCACATTTTCTCTACCAATGTCATTTGATTTTGAAACCGGCTCAGAAGTTACTTGTCCTACTTTCCAATAACCCCCTGGACCAGCAGCTACAAGCTCACTCAACGGCAAAGGATCACCCATAGCCACTATTTTCCCAGCTTGAGACACAGCTTCAGCCGCCAACTCTGCAGCTTTTACTATGGCATCCATATTTTCAGCTCGTTTTGATGCAGCCAAAGCAGTTTCAACCCTCCTTCTAGCAGCCTCCCTTGCAGCAACGAGAACTGAATTGGAACTGTTTGTTCCATCTCCACCCTTCAAAATGGATGCAGGTGTAGCCTTACCCAAATTTTTCATGCCATCAGAAAGAGAGAGAACATTCATTTGACTAGGGTTCTGGTGACCACCACAAACCACTGCTTCTTCAGCCATTAGTTTAGCTTGCAATGCAGCATTCGATGCAACCTTGGCAGCTGCAGCTGCCGCCTTTGCAACAGCAGCGGCAGCTGCTATTGCAACGGCTGCAGAAGCTAGCTTGGTTTCATCATCTGGTAACAACCCAGAATTTCTCTGCTTAGCTAACTGGTCCCATATTTCCTCGCTCTGACTAGCAGCAGAAGCAGCAAGAGCAGCAGCATCCTCTGCCTGCAGCCTAGCCTCCTTTATCTTACCAAGGGTATCCTCTGATAAAATTGACCTTGGTTCCATATTCTGGCTCCCTTTTGTAAGATCCGAAGAAGTAGGAGTTGCAGATTTAATGAATTTCTCTGTGGGGGCTTTAGAAATAAAGCCAACAGGAGTTGTGATGGCAATGGAAGTAGACAAAGGATTAGCAACAACAGAAGTAATAATTGGTTCCACATGAGGTGGAGGTGGCAAAATATTCATCCCAGGATTCTCAGAAGCTGAAGTCTTTTTTCTTTTTCTAGGTTTTGGATCAGCAGAAGTTAGATTGCCCGATGATGTTACCATTTTCGTATCAAGCACAGAAGTTGTCCCAGTAAAAACACAAGCAGAGGCTCCACTCTGAACCATGGGACTTGTCAGCTTTGCACCAGATAAATGGGGCACAGATGATTCTTTTACAGGTGTCAATTGAACAGTTTCAGTGATAGGCGATTGCACAGAAAAACGACCACTTACGTCAAGAGTAGAAGTCTGTGGAGATGCAACCCAAGGGCCACCAAAGGGAGCCTGAGATAGCCAAGAAGGGCTATGTCCAACAAAATTCCTGATAACCGGAGCTTGATGAGGATGCAAAGGAGAAAGTGCTCGTTGATAATCCATAACTGGACTCCTTGTCATGCCACTTGTTTGCATGGTGTCACTAGGAGTAGGCATGCTCCAAAGTGGTGAAGAGAGGGGTACAATTGGATTCACGATTGTAGGAGTACCCTTGCTGCTGCCACGAACAACAGGTGGAGAGACTGCTTTACTTTGAAGTGCATTTTGTTTAATTGATTGCTCGGGAGCACTAGCACCTGTAAATCTCAATTTTGAAACACATGCACTCAACCAAGTTCAAATCAAAGCTAATAAGATTTCAACCAGATAGATACCTGAACGGGATTGCAAAGGTGTCTCAGGGGTAATGAGAGGCGACTTTTGACCGTGAAGCCTTTCTATACACAAGCGCCAGGTATTCTCCCAAATGCTCCTACCACCATCTACAGGCCCACAATAGCGGACAATTTCAACATCACTGTCAAGTGCCATCACAGAGAGAGAGAGAGAGAGAGAGAGAGAGAGAGAGAGAGAGAGGAGGGAGGAAGAAGGATGACTTACCGGGTCCTCCAAATGCAGATATCATATATGCTTCATCAGGTGGCGTTCCTTGACTGCAGCAACAATTTCAAACACAATTAGAAGTAGGATCATAATCATCAAACCAGAAATCTTTTTGGAGAATAAACAATAAGACCTTAACAAACACCAGCTAAGCCTTGTCTTTTTTTTTTTCTTTATATTTTTTCTGGGTTGGGTGGAGCTGGAGGTGCAAGTGTATCACCAAAAGACATCCAAAAGCACCTTAATCACATTCATAAAGTCAATTTGGCCAACTCCACCCTTATCTACACTATAATGTGTCATTAGCAAAAAACATCAAAGAATAGAACCCACATCAAAGCTCCATAAACAAATATCTGAGCCCGCAATTGCACTTGCTGTAAATCTGTGAAAGGTTGCTGAAACACTGCAGCTAGAGAAACTGAAGAATTCAAATCTGGCAGACCAGAAGTCGATGGTGCAAGAACAAATGGTTTTACATTACAGGAGTCCAAATGTCCATAGCGTTGCATCTCATTGGATTGCACAAGTTGAGAAACACCAGATGTGCTCAGGGAAACATTGGTTATTTTGTCTCCTCTATCTGATCTCATAGATGAAGCTACTTTAACAGGATTTCCCTTCTTAGCAGTTTCTTTTGCTGTCGACTTACCTGAAGCTCGTCTAGTTTTACGCTCAGAACTACCTTTTGAAGCACCACGTGCAATAGCTACATCAGAAACCTTTGAACTTCCCCGAGAAAGATCTTGAGCAATCTTGGGATCCAATTGGCCTAAGCCAGATGTTGAAGTAGATCCATCCACAATCTTTAGAAAAGACAGGAAGGAAAACAAATTAATAAAGGGTCATATTGAGTATTAAAAGAGTTATGTCACAGTATACATGTATATATACCTACATATTACAGTAAAAAAAACAGGACATAAATCAGGAAAACAAAAAGTAATCTAAGTACAAAAATTATAGGAACAGTACTAAAATGTGATAGAATTTACCGGGGATGCTTTGCCAGCTTCTATATTTGAAAAGGGCTGCCAGTTCTTGGCATCTTTTTGAGGCAAATCTGCCATTGGACTGACCTCAAACGTGAAACTACTCTCATCTTTAGAGGCATCATTTTGATTTGGATCCTTAGAAGCAGACTTTATTTTGATGGTGTCACCATCAGTTACCTCAGAAACTGAAACACTCTGATCTGACAATCTTCTGAGTTCCTCCTTGTTACTTTCACCACGAGAAAGTTCAGTAGTTCTAATGACAGTAGGGGAACCACCAGCTCGCTTGTCAAGGTTATCACTACTTTCGTGTTCTTCTGCACAAAGCATAGCTTAGGATTCAGAAAATGCAAAACAGAGGGAATCCTTCTGAATTTTATAGTAATCAAAACAGATACAAACTAAGATGGCAAATGGAAATAAAAGTAAATCTTAACCAATAAATAATATTAAATGATCTACCATTAGTGCTTTGAACAGTACTCTGCTGAAAACTCTTACCTCCAGATACCATAACACTGTGTTCCTCCTGACCTTTATGATTAGTATCCTGGAAAGACTCTTTTATGGCCGAGGGCACAGGCACAAGTATCTCATTGTTTACAGTTGGTTCTGTATGAATGAGAAAGCATGAAATGACAAAAATATATATCAAGTTCCAGTATGAGAAATGAAAAAACTATCTCGCAAAGAAAAAGAAAAGAATTAAGAATACACATCATTAAAAATTTCAAACATGAATTCATTAATCCAATATCTATATACAAAAATAGTTCAAGTGCACGTTGAAGTAGCAAACAAAGCCAATTTAATCCATTCCGAAACATCTGATCACCGGTTTTTCTATGAAACATGAAAGGCAATGATTGCAAAGTTTTTCTATATTTGAAATTTGAATGCTTAATTTTACAAAAGAATAGTTCAGCCATATGCATGCGTATGTACAAATCAAATTGCAAGTTGACGTACACAGTTGGCATTATTGGCACATATCCTTATGAACAAGCTACAGAGCAAGCTGGACAGCTAGAATTAGCATCCCAAGCTCCATGTGTTAAGTAATTTCATGTAATGCCAAGAATAATACAAAACAATAAATTACCAAATCCTCATGTACTAGTTCTACAAATTACAGATACTCACCTGAAATATTTTTAATTTTCTTGTCATCATTTTCTTTTACAAGTGCTACAATGCTGTCTCCCTTGTTTGCAGATGAATCACAAGGAGCTTGACACACTTCTTTATCCTTTGTGCAGTCCTGACCCATTTTTTTTGTTACTACTTCAAGAGGTTCAAGTCCGCCTTCTGTATTACAAGCATCCACTGCTGACACAGAATGATCAACTGGCTCACACATCATCTGCTCAGCAGCAGCAAAAGATTCTTTTTCAGATTCAGAAACAGGATCTACTCTAGTCGTCACTTGACAAGATGCCTTGTGATCACATAAACTTGTTTCCGTGGAAATCTTGGCAACAATTTCTTCCTCTCTATCTGAGCAAGTAAACACTACAGGTAAACCAGACACTTCAACATCCTTGTGATCAATTACTGCATCTGTACTAGTGCCATTCCCAGAGGTCACAGGAACCTCATCCACTGCATTACAGGACAAGTTAGCACTTTCAAAGGTGAAATCTGCTGCTGCAAGAGAGAGGAAAAAAAGAGTTTTACAATAACTTAATTCTGCAAATTTCAGGGCTACGAGAAAGCAAAGTAAGAATTTATCATTTACCTGATTCTCTTCCAGCAGTAGAATCTGATTGAGGTTCGGAAACTATCAACTCATTTCCTGCGCTACCTTCAACAAAAGAAGAGGTACCAACCCCTTTATCAATTATCGTATCTCTATTACTATCATCAGCAGGCAAAACAATGTTCTCTTTTTGTTCAATAACATGAATATCTTTATCACATTTGTCAACATCACATTGTCTGGGGACTTCATTTTTTTTACACATTTGCTTGGATTCAACAATTGTGGAGGATGAAACATGGCCCTCAGCATGTGTCTCATTGACAAACTCAGCTGAAGAATGGACCTCGGGCAAACAAGAACTTTCATCCAATTTATCTTCAGCACATTTATTCTCTTCTGTAGGTAACAGACATGCCCCAGACTTCTCAACTTCATGACTTTCAACTGCAGTATTTCCTTCAATCACCACCGGTGGTACTTCACGTGCATGTACTGCAGAATGAACATGTGTATCTAAGCCAGAATCCCCCTTGGGTATTATATTAGGTTCTTCTACACTGTCCATGTTATTTTCAATTGCACTTGCTTCTTCCATAGATTCCACTGAGGCCATACAAAGAGGATTGTTCAAATGAGGAGTGTCCCTTTCATCCATTTCTGCATTCAAAACCCGGCTTAACACAACCCCTTTCTCCTGGTGCTCACCTTTATCTGTTCCTGAAACATCAACATTTTCATCAGCAGTCTCATTTACATGATTTGGTGAACCTTCATTAATCAATTCATCATTGCTCGTAATGATGTTTTTGACAGTAGCAAATGCATTATTAATTTGTGTCGCTGAAGCAGAACCTTCTTGTGTCCTGTTATCTAAAGATTCATTAATAACAGTATCGCCTTCCCTTTGATTAATTTCATTACATTTATCATCAATGAACTGACTCCCCTCAGCAATGGGTAACCTGACGTCTACACTAATAGCAGTTAGGTCACCTAAACCTGGATCAACAGATGCAATGGCTTGATGAGCCTGTGAACTATCCCTAACTTGAGGCTGCTGCCCACCACCATCATCATTTAACACAGAAAAATTTTCAGGAAATTCACCTGGCTGTAATGTGGGCTGCAAATTAGTAACACCTACCACTCTAGCTGGTATATTAGTATCCTGTTTTGAGCTGGGCTCCATTTGCTTTATTATGCAACCCAGTTCATCACAGGCATCCGACTCCTTTGAACTAATTTGTGCAGGAATATGTTCTTCCTGGCCAACAGATTTTAATAACATTTCAACAGATTCTGAGGAAGTTGCCTCAGACCAGACATTGTTGCACCTAGAAATTGAGCAAGACTCTGCACCACCTGAATTGAACTGTATCCCACTGCTACCGCGGGAGAAATCTTCAATCCACTGGCTATCTTCGTTACTTTCAATGCCCAGAAAAACCTCAGTTTCAACCAAACTGTCAAACCTCAAATTTCCGTGAAGACTGTCATCAAAATCAAACTTTGGAAGAGCATATGGCCGTAGAACAGGAGGAAATTTATTGCTCCCTTCACCAGCTAAATGAAGATTCTGGCTGTGAAAATCATTGTCATCATAATCCATGGGTGTATGCCTACAACATAAAATGTTGAGAGAGAGAGAGAGAGAGAGAGAGAGAGAGAGAGAGAGAGAGAGAGAGAGAGAGATCGTCAAGATACAAACGGTACAAAGATCATTTACCCAAGTTACATAATATAAAATTTGCCAGAAAGGTCATCATATAAAAGCATATACACCATGAGCCAAGTAATTACTAACTAAACAAAACATCACAAATTGTCTGGAAAAAAGAATATAGAAGATAATTTGCTATCATTTTAGAAATATGATGGGAAAAGCAAGGATAGATGAGGAAGAAATAAAATCGTAAAATCTTATCAATCCACAATGGCTTTGTCAAGGAGGGAGAAAGTTGACTTGCATGATTAAACCATTTTTTAAGAAAAAAACTAGCAGATCACACTCAATGCATAGTCCGTATGACAATAGAATTTACACCATAAGCTCAATAAAAGATCCAAACATAATAAAAATAGAGATCACCTAGCCAATCTATGAAGATATTAGCGTCTAACTTTCCATGATATTCAGGGACATCAACCATGTCTCTCTCCATAATATCTCCAAAATCCAAGTGATCATACCTAGAAGGTTGTGATGAACACCTGTTATGTTGTCCATCTGGAACCCTAGCATGGAGTCCAACTGGCCTAGGATTACATCCTTTTTTACTGTAGAAGTTTGAATTTCTATTGGTCCTGTCTATGCTGAGTCCTAGGGATCTGCTGGCAAGCTCTAATATGACTAGCAGTAGGATAAACACATAGTGGAAACAAGTATCTATTTTACATGGCTGTGCTGTTCCAGTCAATACAATTTAATATAGAAAGTAAAAATTTTTAAAAATAATAAAAAAAAACTGAGAAAAAGGTATTAGAATTATATTCAAAATTAACTAAATCTCGATAGAAACGATTGATTACTAGATATTAAGAACAAACTGTGCAAAAGATACATATGCACTTGCACGCGCACAAGCATGCACATATGTCACATGAACATAGCTTAGATGGTGTAACCTCTTTTATGAATTTAAAGAAAAGTAAACTCCCCTCTACTTCTCTCTGTGAACTTACAAATCAATTCTGCTCAGCTAGCAATACAAACAATTCCACAAAAAACCTAGTTCAAGCTTCTTGAATATTTAATAACTTTAATAAGTAAAGAAGCCACTTCCTAGCTCTTATAACCAACTTTTTTTTTTTTTTGGGTGGGAGAGGGGGTCGACGCTTTAAACCCTTTTTCACTTGCACTTGTTATCAAAACAAGAATAAAAAGCCTAACCTTATTTGCTTTTATTAGAAAAAGTAAAGTAGGAAATGAACAGTACCAGAACAATTAAGTCTAGAGACGCTACCTCCCTCCATCCGGTGACGAAATCCAGGCCGGTTGATCCTCAACTGTTCCCCAATCGTAAGCTCATCTACTGTTCCACAAAAATCACGATGAAAAAGCTGATATTAGCCCTCCTAACTCCTAAATTTGCTCACTTTCAGCTAAAGGAAAAACCTAATCAAGTAACACAAAACAACCAAACACAAACAATTTCTGCTCACTAAAGACTGTATACTCAACGGAATCTTTAATTCTCCGGCGGATCAAGCTAGGGTTTCGGTTAATCGAAAGATGGAAAGGCCAAGCAAGGTAGGTACAAAGATAGAGAGAGAGAGTGATATTTTTTTTCTCTAGGGAAATGAAAACGGGCTCGTTCGATAAGAGAAGAGTGAACGAGTAAAAGGGATAGAATTTGAAAAAAGTGGGGTATTCCGAGTTAGACATGATCCAACGGATGTAAACTGATTGGAAAATGACACGTGGCCCGTTCGCATACGTCTGACAAAGCGTACGAAGCAATACAATGGTGGTGATGGATCTTGTAACAGCAGGATTGAAAGCCGTCCAATTAATAGGACAGGAGATGATTTGAACGGTGATAAAGGGTTCTGTGAGAGAGAGATGGTAACCGGAGAGTGGGTTGACCGTGAATTTTGGAAAATCCGAAGTGATATCTTGTGGGGGATACGTGGCAAGGGAAAGTTAGGTTGGGTTGGGTCAGCGGAGAAGGCTATGGCTCTTAATTAGGAGAAAAATAGTATACTGTGGATAAATTTTTTTAGCCGTTGGATTAGATGACTTTTGTCTGAGTCTTTTGGATAAAGCTGTGATCTACGATACCCAGATGAACAATATTCTTCACGTGGCTTTTCAGAAACATTGAAAGACGAATAAATGAGAAAGCAATTTTTTTTTATCCTGCCGTTTTACTGTAGGCATAGGTTTTTTTTAATTACAAAAAAATGAGAGTTCTTTGAACATAACAATTATTGTCTCTTTAATATTGAGATTTAAGATTATGATTAATATTATTGATTTAATTTAATTTTATGAAAAAAAAATTATTATTAAATTTGAATTGATATTTAATAAAATAAATTATTAGATAATTTATCACTCTGTCTCACTATATTTTTAAATAAATATAATATTTAATTATAATATTAATATAAAGTATCAAACTAAAGTGGACAAAGTCATTTCATTAAATTAATTACTATATTACTACGCTACTGTAAGCATAGGTTTATTTCTAAGAATTGCTAGTCTAATATACATGGTTAATAATTTTAGTTTTTATATATATTTTTTAATTTTAATATATAAAATAATATAAAATTTAAAATTTTATTAATTATTTTACATTTATTTTTATCATTTTATTTTTTTAATTTTTAATAAAAAAATTATAATAAAAATAATTAAAATCTATATATATAAATATATATAATTAATATATATTAATATATTATAACTTATCTTATAATAATATTTATTTATTATAGTATTAAGGGAGTAATTATTAAATAATTTATATTAATTTATATATAATAAAAAATATCAAATTGTAATACAATAAAAAAAAAAGTGACACATGTTAACTTTTTGATAATATTTGCATGTTGAAAACGTGTCTACTGGACTCATGCAATTTTATGTGTTCAATATATGATTTTTTTTTTCTTTTTACTTATACTGTGTTTTTTTAGATTAATTTATAATTTAATTTTTCTATTTTTTATAAAGTATAAATTAATTTATAAGATATTTTTATCATTTTATTAAAGTAATTTTTTTTTATCTTTTTTTTACAAAAGTATTTATTTTTTTTTATTTTGCTGATTTACTCTAGTCATAGGTTAGAATTACTATCTAAACTCAAAAAACCTGCCTACTGGGGACTCGTACAATTTTATATGATCAATTTATGATTTTTTCTTTTTCTATGTGCTTTTTGGTTTCACTACGTTTTTTTTTTAATTAATTTATAATTTAATCTCTGTAAAAATTATAATTTAATTTCTTTATTTTTTATAAAATATAAGTTTTTTTTTTAAATATAAGTTAGTTTATAAGATATGCTTATGTTAATAAAATAATATTTTATTAAAATTTACTATTAATGAGTTAAAAACTTTAAAAGTTTAATTTATTATACATTTTTTTAAAATATATATTATTTATCATATTTAATTTTGTAATAATTTAAATTTTATTAATTTCCATTGACTGCTTCAATTATGACTTAATAAAATAATTATTTTATTTAGGAAAAAATTTTATCATACCTCAGAAACAAATATGTAAATATCCTTTTTTTATATGAAAATAAAAAATTGGTTTTTGTCTAAAAAAATTGCCAATTATATTGTTTTCCTTTTGTTATTTTCTTTTACATAACAGTTGCTATACGTCGTCGTTTATCTTGATCTCACCTTTTATACCTATTGCCATTCAATATCTTATCTGTCGTATTGGCACTGGCAGGCATGATGAATCTTCATCCCCCACTTTATAGCTCTCTCTTCATAGTTTTCTTTCTAATTACAGACCTTTAGTCCAAATTAATTCCTTTCTATTTACAATTTTAAAACTTTGAATGAAGAGAAGCGAATAGGGATGCAAATTGACAACACTGCTACAATACTAAAAAGCTCTTAACAGAATTGAAATCAGAGCAATGGTCTCTCAGAAACTTAATAAGCAGGTCCTTAATAATATGTTCATTTAAAAACTTAACAAGTAGATCCTTATCAAAATGCTCAGTCAATTTGATATAAGGTGTATTCACTTGGAAACAATTTGCTGAGTCCCAGAAACAACTGCTAATATAAGGTTAGGACGCTGGGGCATTTCAGCAATAAAAGGTTCAGGATTTCTGCTACGAGATCTCAAATTTGAATCCTGCAAGAATTGGATTGGGGAGGGTACCAGGGAGGAAAAACTATCCCCCAGTTGTTTTAATTCTCTGAAGTATTAAAGAAAATTGAGTATGCTGTACACTAACAACTGAAACTGGGAAATATACAAATCTTCAAAGAAATTATTGCGTTAGATGTAGAGGGGATGCCACTTTTTTCAAGGACTCAACTGTAACTAGGACTTTGAACTCTGTAATGTGAACATTCCAATTTATATTACAGTGGTCGCATAGGAATATAAAAATTCATGGGCTACAAAGTGGTATCACAAATAGGCAAAGATCAGATGGACAATAAATGTAGATCAGAAGTACCCATAATTAATGTCCTTGATCCCCAAACCGAGCAATACTGAATGGCTTGTGATAGGGATACTGTCCCCTCCAAGTAAGGCATTTAGAAAGAAGCTCATATCCACCATGGCTTCTCAGTTAATTCGTTTGAGAACACATATTGAAACCTGGAGCTGTAAGGTAACCACTCTATGACATGTGATGCCTTTTTGCTTGATTTCCTATCAATGCATTTCTGAATTGAATCACGGAGTTTTTTATCTACATTTTTGTTAACCCACCTGAGAAGATCATCAGAGTTGATAGAGGCTTCCTTTGCAAATCTTTCATGCAACTTGGGTAGAAACACTTTCCTTGACTTCTTCACAACTATATTTGTTTGAAGAAACTCTCTTTTTGCAACCTCCAATTCCTCTTTAACATTTGATGCTGTATAGACTTTTAGCTACAAATATATAATTGGAAAGCTCTCACTAACTTTGCAAAATACATTGGTGTTAAAGATCAGGATGTGCCGAAAGCAAAACTAAGAGAAACTAAAAATTACATTATTGCAGTTAGAGTTGATAGGTCATGTTTGTAACTTAGAGACTTATGGTATTAAAAGTGAAAGAAGAAAAGAAAGACCTCTGATTTGTGACTTAAAAGTAGCATGTCAATGCCAATCCAAATTATCCATTGTAATCCTTGTGAAGTTCAGAGATTTATGCAAATGAACAGCAGTACTTAACTGGCTTAATTTAAGAAATGAATTTTATTGCTAATATGTGCAAAAGTTAATGATAGATTTAAAATGATTCAAATTGCATTTTATGTTAATGGTAGCAATAAATTACCACAGGATCAGAAAAAGCTCCGGTACAGAGGGCATTGCAGACTAGGGGTTGGGCATCTGAGAAACCAAACTTGGAACTAATTAGTTGCCTTTCTTTCCCAGATTTTTTCCGTAGGGTAGTGGAAAGGATCGTCTCAAGCCACTGCAATTTGTACAAAACCATAAAAAAGAATCATGTTTAGGAATATGGAATTTGATTTCTTGTAATCATGAGAAGATTATAGTAAAGATATTTCATTTCAAAACATTACTTAATAATGCCCTTACGCTTCTTTCAAATGACTAGAAAGAAATAGATGCTTCCAGGAAGAATCTGAATGCAATCTCCAAATACGCTTGTATTAACAATTTTCATTTGATTACAGGATTATAGCTGTATTTACATTGTATTCATACACCAAAAAAGCGATTGCAGAATTAATCGCATTGAATTGCTGACAATTCTCCTGACTGTTTTATGCTAATCCAAAAAAAGATGAGAATAGGATACTGTTCCAACTCGGGGTGTGCAGAAGCAAAAGAGTGACTGCTCTATAGCATTTGCTCTAATGATGTGGCCACCAATGTTATAAGCAGCCTGCACTACACAGAAAGGCCCATCAATTCTCATTCTCTGTAGAATGCATGTGAAGTGAAGGAATTTGGGTCCGGCTCACCCATGTGGGTCAGCCTAGATCCATGTCTTCTATAATGATTTATTTATTTAATAAGTAATTGAAATTAAAAATAAAAAAAAAAAAAAACAAAAGAGTGCCAATGGTTTGCAAAACTGCATGCAGTTGCATGCTAAGGATAAACATATATATATATATTGAAAGTTTTTGAGAAACTTAATAACTGTTGCATGCAAAAGAAATAAGGCACCGAACATTGAAGAGAATTGTTTTGGCAATTATAGTGGAAAATCCAAGAATAGAAACTCTCAAATCAACAAGCTTTGTGGAGCAATCATTTCAGCTATTACAAGGTATATTTAGATTGTGATAAATCTATATAATTCATTGTTTATATGTGATTATGTAGTGGACTAGTGAAACAACATGGATGATTAGAGTTGTTTACATGATTATGAGTTACAACCCATATTATTTATTTTTTCTTCATGAAGAGTTACCAAAAGAGTAAATAAGGAAATATGAATCCACTGGAACTACAGATTCAAACCCATGAAACTCTTCGTACTTTAAGTCCTGATGTCCTCAGTTATTTGGCCAAATTAGTCCTAGTTCCCCAGAGGATTTAGTTTAAAAGGATATGCAGTGATGATTTATTCCTATGGATACAATGGACAAGCAAATGTGAAATTCAAATTCCTTATCATGCCACAGGAAAATACGGACAATTTAAGTTGCCGGAGGAATTATACAGAGGGAAGGAGGGAAACAGATAAGCTATCTAATTGAAATAGCCATCTGTTTCAAATTTTCAAATCCTTCACCAAATTATATATTTCAATTAATATATAATTGGTATGAGTTATTTTCAAATTAAAGTAACTCAATAAATTATGGCTGGTATGAGTTACTTTAAAAAATTAAAAATTATGAAATTTGGTGATTATTGGTATTTTTTATTCAAAAATTATGAATCGGTCTTATTAAGAGAATATTTGGTTTAATTAATAATTTTAGTTTATAAGCATCTAAAAAAAATTTAAGTAATTACATATTTAGTTTAAATACTTATAAGTAATTAATAAGTAGTTAATGTATTTAGTAAAAAATAGTTTAGCAGCACATTTTTTTCATTAAAATGACTAAAAAGTATATTAAATGAGATTTATGGTGAAATTTTAAAAATTAAATAAGAATAATATAATAAAATATTTAGTCAAATTAATTTAAGTATTAAAATAAAAAGTTGAGTCCCTTAATTTTTTTTTTAGTGAGTTTACAAGCTCAACTTATAAATCTAAAAATTATTATAAACAAACAAGTCAAACATATTTTTATAGTTTATAAACTCAAATAAACACTTTCTAATGAGTCATCAAGTCTCGTGAGTCAACATTTCAATAACAGGGTTACTCAAATTTTTAAAATTATATCTCCTTATACAATCTAATTGTAAAATCAACTCGATTTTATGTCCTAATCATAGTCAAATTGCCAAATCAGTTTAAATTTAATAACAATGCAATTATTGATTTATATTTTATGAGTCTCAGCCTTTTTAAAAGATTTTCTATAATATTAAATGTTTAGAAGTTGAATACGTGCTAAAGATATTAATAGCTCTTTCATTTCAATAATTTTAGGTGTAAAATAATAATAATAAAATTGGTGAATACAAGGGAGAAGGGGAAGATTTACCTTGGCAGTGATTCATATTTGCTTTTATATATAGTTTTGTTCTTACTTCCAATATTGAAACACATCACACATGGGTAAGGTCATTCAGAAAAACATGAAACCTTAAATGATATGTGTATATTTAAAAGTTTTAATGTTTGATGAAGCTATTTATTGGAACTCACTTGAGTTTTGTTCTGGTTATAAAGGAAAAGAGAGTACTTTTGCCTGTAAAGATAAGTGCCCCATGACTGCATCCATCAACTTTTTCAAGTTACGTACCAAGACAATTATTTGGGTCTTCCCTAGACATGATTTTTATTTATTTATTTTTTTTAAGATATATAGTTCCATTAAAAAGGCTTTGAGAGGTTGAGATTACATCCATATAGCAAGGCCCATGGCCGAAGAACAGGAACCTACAACACACTAGACCCTAGCTCAAATCCAATCAGTGCAAGAGAGAACATGAGGGCTTCAAGCCCAAAGAAACAGAATGCCCATGGCCAGAGAATCGAGTAGGGACTCGACATCAAAAATTCGGCCGCAGCAGAAGGTAACACAGCTGCACTTACGGTCGCCCTGTCTTGAAAATCTTCTGTTGAGACAGTGGGTGTAGAATAGGCTTTGAGGCGTGATGAATCACTATCTTTAAGGTATTAATTGCCCCCACTAGATTGCTGCAAGGTTATGGCAATATACCTCCAGGATACAACAAAGCCTGAAATCTGCAGACAGCAACTCCTGAAGATTTCCCTTAAGAACTCTTTATACGAACCGAATTTAGAGAGATTAGAAGAAAAGAAGAAGAAGTAGAAGTATATATCTGGATTGAAAAAACTCATCCATATTTATAAAGAATGAAAAGTCATGGCACCTTTACTAGATAGACACATCTGTCTATCTCCAATAGATACAATTATTTGTGTAATAGACATGTCTGTTTATTAAAAGCTACCTATACAAATAGTTGTGACTATTTGTATAGAATAGACATGTCTGTTTATTAACAGACACCTATATAAACAGTTATGACCTTTTGTATAGAATAGACATGTCTGTTTATTAACAGACACCTATACAAACAGTTGCGACTGTTTATATAGAATTGATATGTCTGTCTATTAACAGACACATATATTTGTTAATAAACACATCTGTTCGTAATTTACTTACGAAAATTACAATATGATGATTACTTTATTTCACACATATACGTGCCAAGTGCCATAATAGAATAATATATATTGAATTATATATATATAATTCTATACATATTTCACTCTTGTCATTCCTTCACTTTCTTATATTTTAATAATATAGGAATTCTTTCTCTCTATACTATCTAACATACAAGCTATTTATAACAATCCCCCACTTAGCTTGTATTGTTAGATCCCATTGTTTCATGCATAATGAAAAGTATCTTTCGATTTAAACTTTTCCTTAGTGTAAGTATTTCAAAGTTCTAAAGAAATCATGGTGGCCTTAGCTTAAACCTAGATTCCTATTAAATAGAACCGAAAATACTACACACACGAATCAATTAGTTCGACTTAAAAAGTTCACCAAAATTTTAGCACGAATATGGCCTTGTGCTACCTCCTGTTTTCATGAACATTTACAAAAGTTATTCTCACTTTTGTTGAAGCGGCACCACTTCCTATGTTCATATAGGTGAAGTTTCCTTTGTGATAATTTTAAACTTCATTAAGAGTATAAATACTCATCCTCATTCCATTAACTTAGTACACTAAGTACTTAATTACAACATTTACTAATGACTTGTTGTTACCCTTTAAACTTTATTTAGTAATAATACTATAAAGTAGGGTTCCCATCATTAGTAAATTTAATGGAATATTCTAAATCCTAATCAGCACATGTACTTATGATCATAACTCTCGAGAGCCCTTTTATTAAAGGATTTGCTAGATTATTATAGGATTTAACATAAACATGGTAATAACACCATTAGAGACTAATTGTCTTACATTTTCATGTCTTAAGCTTATATATATACTTTCAATTGTATATTTTACTATAAACTTTAACCATCGTGATTTGACTATCACAATATAAAGAAATAGATAGCACAGGTTGTGGCCACAACTTAATATCCGATAATAAGTTTCTCAGCCATTCTACTTCTTTACCAACATTCGCCAAAGTTATAAATTCGGATTCCATCGTAGAATGAGTTATGCAAGTTTGTTTCTTTGATGCCCAAGAAACAAAACCTCCACCTAAAGTGGACACCCAACCAAAGGTTGACTTATTATCCGTAGTACTACTTATCCAATTGGCATTTGTATAATCCTAGGATCTCCACCATATTTGTTTTACTAGTCAACCATATAATCATATGTTTATAACATGAACTACATAAATAATTCACAGTCTAGATATATTCCTTATTTTTTCAAAAATAAATTACTCCATAACTTGTTTAAAATGAGAGTATCCAACAATAAAGAACCAAGCTAAACTTGCACACACACACAAATGCATACTCATTTGTCCTTTTGTCACTTCTTACAAACGACTTGTAAGGCTCTTATATTTACTACTCAAAATGTATCAACCTTTTGGCCAATAAATTCATTTCTTCATACATGTAACTATTAAGAAGAATTGCATCTTTTATTTAGTTACATCTTTTGGCCAAGAACACAACTCTTTGCATGGATATAACTTTTTATATGGTTTTAGCACAATTGGAAATTTATCACAGAATAATCTATAGTTTATAATTCCTTCTTTTTTTTTTTTTAATATCCAAAACCCCTTGAAATTTCTTTCTAGTATTTCATACTAATATTACTAGTATAACTTGATAATTTAAATACTACGAAAGCAATATCAGGTCTAGTGCAATACATAGCATATATTAAGCTATCAATAGCATTAGTATACTCAATTTGAGTAATTATTCTACTAAAATTTTCAGTCAATTTGCAATAAATATCATATGGAGTATTTGCTTCTCTCAATATAATGAAATTGACAAAAAGTAAAACCCCCACTATGTTACAGCTAGGTAGTTTAGGCAGATCCCTCAAGGATAATAATCAAAATATAAATCTAGACAGTAATTTTAAAATTCTCCCAAGAATAAATTAAAGAATAATAATATTGATTGTAAGTAAAAATGAAGAGAAGAGACAAAAAGAAAAGTTAATAGATTTTTGTTCCAAACTGCTATTTATAAAGCATTTGCATCTCTTAAAACATATACAATAGTTCACTTTGTATATATTAGAATAATTATATCTGTTCACTTACACCTTTTAGAATAGACACAACAGTTCACTCTGTATCTCTTATAACAATTACATCTATTCTTTTGCACCTTTTACAACAGATACAATCGTTCACTTTGTATCTCTTAGAATAATTACATCTGTTCACTTATACCTTTTACAACAGATACAACTGTTCACTTTGTATCTCTTAGTATAATTACATCTGTTCACTTATACCTCTTAGAACATATACAATCGTTCACTTATACCTCTTAGAACAGATACAACCATTCACTTATACCTTTTAGAACAGATACAACCATTCATTTATACCTCTTAGAATAGATACAACCATTCACTTTGTATCTCTTAGCATAATTATATTTATTCACTTATGAACAGACATAACTCTTTTGAAATGAGATAATTTTTTTTTTATCACTAATATTTTAACAATATCTCCACCTAGTTAGTGATAGACGCAATCAATATGAATTATGATTTATGCATATAAAAAGTATTTTTCGACTTATGTACATAAATCTTATTATCTTCTTTAACACATTCACCATGAACTTTAGCATCATAATATAACCTTATATTTCTTCTAATTATAAGCATGTCATTAATATAAAATAAATTATCACATAAAAAACTTTTAATGTGTATGTATTTCTGAATCTATTTAAGAGAAAAGTCGCATGTGGCATACAATAATTTATTCCTATAATCATTTAAACTAGAAGTGTGATGTGCTATTATTCCTCCTAATTGCAATGATTTAGGAACTACCACTTTCAAATCCTTAAACTTTGAAACAAAGATATGTAACTTATGGACTTATCCATAACAGGCATATTATCAAGTATTTAGAATTCAAAATATTTCATAATGAGAAATTTATCCATACCTTTTTTTTTCTGTATTATATTCGAATTCTAACGAATTCCAAATTTCTTTTGGAGACTTGACAGAGGTAAACAAATCTTATAACCTATCTGATGAGTTGTTGAGAATATGACCTATGCATGGCAATTCATCTTCTTTTCCTGATCTGCTTTTACCTTCTCAGTGAACATAATTTGTTCCTTAAAATGATCAAGTTTCATGAACTCTTGATTCATCACGGAAACAGCCTTAGACTCTATTGCGATTAATACCTTAAAATTGTCAAGACAGTGGGTGTAGAATAGGCTTTGAGGCGTGATGAATCATTATCTTTAAGGTATTAATTGCCCCCACTAGATTGCTGCAAGGTTATGGCAATATACCTCCAGGATACAACAAAGCACAAATCTGTGACAAAGAACTCCTGAAGATTTCCCTAAAGAACTCTTTATACGAACCGAATTTAGAGAGATTAGAAGAAAAGAAGAAGAAGTAGAAGTATATATCTGGATTGAAAAAACTCATCCATATTTATAAAGAATGAAAAGTCATGGCACCTTTACTAGATAGACACATCTGTCTATCTCCAATAGATACAACTATTTGTGTAATAGACATGTCTGTTTATTAAAAGCTACCTATACAAATAGTTGTGACTATTTGTATAGAATAGACATGTCTGTTTATTAACAGACACCTATATAAACAGTTATGACCTTTTGTATAGAATAGACATGTCTGTTTATTAACAGACACCTATACAAACAGTTGCGACTGTTTATATAGAATTGATATGTCTGTCTATTAACAGACACATATATTTGTTAATAAACACATCTGTTCGTAATTTACTTACGAAAATTACAATATGATGATTACTTTATTTCACACATATACGTGCCAAGTGCCATAATAGAATAATATATATTGAATTATATATATATAATTCTATACATATTTCACTCTTGTCATTCCTTCACTTTCTTATATTTTAATAATATAGGAATTCTTTCTCTCTATACTATCTAACATACAAGCTATTTATAACATCTTCTCCTCCAAATATTACCCAACTTTAACAGGACCAATAAAAGACCATTCACGAGCAAAATCGACATCCAGGCTTAGAGTCGTGGAAAGAGAACCTTTGTCGCTCTATGAAACTGCAATCATGGAAGCCAAGCAAAACTGAACAATCGAGACTGGCTGGGAGAGAAAAGAGAAAGAAGAGACAGGATCCATTAGCCTCTATCTCATTATTTTTTTTAATCATAGAATGTAAATGTTTGTCCTTTCTAAAGTTATATCCTGATCCATCCCTGCTTACACCCTCAAGGATATCTCTCCCTTCAGTCACAACTGCTAAGTCGCATACCCAACCGAGTCAACCACACAATCTAGCCACTCAAGGATACAATCATTTGTAGATACAAAAATTGAATTCAAATCTTTTCAATGCATGAAAAAAATGTAATATATATATATATATATATATATATATATATATATATATATATATATATAGCCACTCAAGGATACAATCATTTGTAGATACAAAAATTGAATTCAAATCTTTTCAATGCATGAAAAAAATGTAATATATATATATATATATATATATATATATATATTAGTACTAAAAGAAGGAATTGTATTTGACGGGATTCGAACCCTTTGATTATTGCATTTATTGTTGTATGCATATAAATTATGTATATCAAATTTTAAATTAATTGAATATAAATAAATGTTTTATACATCATATGATGGTTTAACTCTAAATTATATTTGAAACATATTATATTTGTTTATTAGTCTAGGTAAAATCACTTATAACCTTGCTTGCTGCAATCACATGATGTTTGATTTCACTATTAATTAAATTAATATGATTATATTAAAAAAAAATAAAAATACTCTCATCATGTAACACCCCTAATTTTTAAATTTATTATTTTATGAAAAAATATTAATATTTTATTTTATTTAAATTTTAGGAAATTATTTGAAATTTTTCGGATTTTAGAAATCGGGTTCGATTTTCTGAAATTATAAAACCTTGATGATTTTTAAAAATTAATTTAAAAACCACGTGACAAAACTAAAAATATATTTTGACTCTATGAATTTTTCTGAATTTTCTAGAATTTTTTCGAAATTTTTGGGCCTCGTTTTCGGTCCCAAGGCAAAGTAAAAATTTAAAATTTTATACCCTGAATCGGACCGACCGAATCAAACAGGACCGAATCGGACCGGCCTTCTTCTTCTTTTTCCTTTCTCCCTCTTTCTCTCTCTCTCTCGTTTTCTCTCTCCTCCCTCCTCCCCACGCCGGCCAGCCGCCACCCAGTCCTCCTCCCCTCGTCGGCGTACCACCTCAGCTCCTCCATCTCGCAGGCCGCCGCCTGAAACATCGGAAAAGGCACACGAAAATCACCCAATGTGCAGCGAGCCGTTTCAGCTTTCCAGCCACTGTTTGGGCCAGGTCTTGTATCTAAACTCATCTACACCTCGAGAGCTTTCCATAGACACCAAGAACATCAAAATCTATCTAGCGGTTTGCTCAATTTTTGTCCGAAAAGTTTTAGCCTATTTCAACTTGTGGGCTAGTTTTCTTGCAAATCGTGTACCCTATGAGAAAACCGAGAGTACCAGAGTGCTCCACTCGTCGAGAGCTTCGCGGCAATATAAATTTCAAAATTTTCCGATACCATTTTTCGGTAGATCCTACGAAACTTCGTAGTATTTTTCTGAGCACTAAATGAGCTTAGAAAATTCCATAAAAATTTTGTACTAACACCCGTATTGTGGGCTTCATGTAGGTACCTTCAATTCGCGGAAATTTGATGGTTGCCCAGGCTTGTGAATTTCCGGCCAGACAGACAGGCTACCAAAAAAAGTCTAGGAATTGAGTCGAGATTTTGGCTACCCCACCGTTGTCAGACATCCGGAGTGTATTCCCGAGGTCAGAATCGGCATAGGTAAACCCAAACTTTACTTTTTCTTAATTGTCTAGTGCTTGAATTAGATTAAAAATCTATAAAATATTCGTGGTAGCTCAGAAAATTATGATTCTTTTTGCATTAGCTTAGTAATATTACTAAGGACCGTGGGACAAAGTTTTAGAATTTTTAGAGCTCATTTGGGTAGGTTTTGAGAAAGGGTCAATTATAAGGACTAAACTGAAATTTTACATATTGTGATTGATGCCTGTTTGGATGGGCCTAGGAGGGGCTGTGTGATGTGATTGAGTTGTGAGTGTATGGTTTGTGGATTTAGAAGTACCTTTTAAGCCCTTTTGCAGGTTGGGTAGGTCTTAGGTATAGGGGAGACTCTGCAGAATTTTCGATACGACTTAGGATATCTTTGGTCTTTTTTCAGTTTGTATTGAGTAAAATGTATTAAATAATTATAATAAAATGTCAGATGAGTCGAGACAGCCTTCCTCCTTCGCCCAGCCGCCACAGTGACTGCGGTTAAATCTGTGAGTCAAATATTAATTTTAATTATAATTTCAATATTATTATATGTTCAAGTATGCTCATGCATCACTTATATGTATATATCTATGTAGTTAAACACTAGGCATATTTTATATTGCTTTCTTAATTGATGAATTGCCATGGGTGTTGTTTGTGGTAATTTGGAGCAGTGTGCGTGCGTTGGCGTGCGTGTGGTATGGTGTTGGATATGGACAGAACGGGTAGACACGGCTTGAGGGATACTCGCTGGGACCCGGTCCTTCGGGGTAGACACGGCTTGAGAGATTCGTTGGGACCCCGTATTTGATTTATTAAGCGAAAGTCCGGCTTGAGATCTTCGCTGGCAGAGGTTGGATTAAGAGGGCTGTATAGGGGATCAGCTCCCATATATGTATTGTTTGACGTTATAGGGTGTGTGAGTGCTCCAAATTGCCTTTTTGCTGTTATGATGTGAAAATATTGACGATGTTGCATTTCACTCCACAGGGTGCATTAACTTTAGATAGCTATAGAGATTATGGTTAAAATTGATATTTTACTCTCTGAGTCGAACGCTCACTCCTGTTCATTATTTTTCTAGGCTACAGGAGGATTATTGTTGTAGTTAACCTGCTTTTCTTCTTCGCAGGTCGTTTATTAATGTTTGCATAATTCTGTTAACTCCTAGAATTTTTGCATGTGTTAGAAATATTTATTTGATTTGGGTCTATAATATAATTACCATATTGGATCTGTAAACTTATTAAATGCATGTATGTTGGACTGGATGAGGAAGCTGAGCTCCCATTGGACTTTATGTTATTATGAGTATGTGGAGGGTGAGCTGAGCTCCCCAATTGATTATATATTATGTTTACAGGTCGGGCGAGTCAAAAACTCTCCGTTAAAAGGTCCATTTTATGGCCGGACTCTGTCCGGTTGAATTCTTGAAATTAGGCCCAAATGGGCCTTAGAGTTGGGTTGAGGAATAGTTAAGCTTACTACGGGCCTCGAGGGCTTTAGGTTGGCCCAGGTCCTAGTGCCTGTCTGGCCCATATGTTGGGTCGTGACATATGTGGTATGAGAGCTTAGGCGCTAGATTCATAGGGAAAAATTATCTAAAGTGTTAGAAAGAGTCTAATAGGAGTCACATGCGGAATATAGGGTCTACATTCGTCTTGCATTGTCATATTTGCTTCTAGTTTATGCTTTATATAATTGTGTGCAAATATGAGTCTATAGAGCTATGTAACATGCCGTTTTGAATTTTTGTGAGCTAATGCTGCTGAATTTCAGGAAAATGCGTAGAAGCAGAAGAGCTGCCACTGCACCAGAACTAGATGTGCCTGACGAGGTGTCAGCACAGGATGAGACGCCTGCCCCGAGGAGACGGGGTAGGAGGCCTAGAGCTACTCAAGTAGAAGAGCAGCTGCCACCAGTTCAGGATCAGTCTTTTGTGGCCCCGAGTCCCATGGACCCAATGGCAGCTACTCTAGCTAGTTTACAGAGAACCATCGCTATGATGGCACAGTATATGGTTCACCCTCCCCAACAGCAATAGTCTACCGCACCAAGAGGGGAACCTTACAAACAAATAATTAATTTCAAGAAGTTGGTGCCGGGTACTTATGATGTGTCAGATGATGCTTATCGGTTTTTGGATTCTTGCAGACAGGTAGGGACGGAGCTGCAGTTGACTAATAGGAGACTTATAGAGTGTGTGCAACATGTCATAGGCCTATGCCTAGACAATAGATGAATTACTACATATTACCTCGGATGGAAGGTTTGTCATGGACCCAGTTTGTGGAGCTGTTTATCAACAGATTTGTGCCATAAAGTTTTAGAGATCAAAAGCAGTGGGCCTTTGTGGCCTTAAGGCAGAATGGCAAGTCTGTAGATGAATATGCTACAGAATTTTTGGAACTGAGCAGATATGCCCCTACATCAGTGGCTACAGAAAGTATGAAGGTAAAAAGATTCCTAAAGGGGCTGGAAAGGAGGTATGCAAACCTAGCCATGATGTCTAATCAGTCTTTTAATATGGTAATTGATCGAGCCCGACAGATTGAGATTAGCTATATAGGAGATATCTGTGGTAGGGCAAAGAAAAATAGAGCAGAGAGTTCTTCAGGTGTTCTCCACATAGGTACTACGGATAGCGGAAGCCAAAGTAATTACAGAGGAAGAAGTAGGAACAAGAAGAGTGGTTTTAGACACAAATTTCGAGGATTCAGACCAGGGTACGGATCCAGCAGTGGTCACAATTCGGGATATAGCAGTTTTGGGTCTGGTTCAGGATCCTCCTTGGCACCTTGTACATAGTGTGGAAGAAGACATTCAGGACCTTGTATAATGGGTTTAGGAGTATGTTTCAGGTGTGGCCAGCCGGGTCCTTTGCTAGGGAATGCCCCGTGTTCAGCGAGCCACAGATGTGGTCACAGGGTTCTGTTGCAAATGTTCCTCGTCAGCTATATCCTGGTGCTTCCAGTATGGCAGGCAGTCAGTTCAGTGGCCAATAGGGCCGGGGACAAGGAGGACGTGGATTTGGAGGCAGATCAGGAGATAGAAGTCAGTATCAGGGTTCTGCAACGTAGGGTAGGGGTCAAGCTTGGGTTTTCACCCTAACCCACTAGGATGCTCAGGCTTCCAATGCAGTTGTGGCAGGTATTCTTCTAGTCTGTTCCTATGAGACTCGTGTTGTCATAGATCCGGGTGCTACGCACTCATTTGTCTCCCAAGTTTTTGCCATGAGATTGGTTAGGAACCCTACAACTTTAGAATGCCCTTTGTCTGTAGCTACCCCGCTTAGTGACAACATAAATATAGACGTGGTTTTTTTGGGTAGTCCAGTAGTAGTGGATGGAAGAATCCTCCCAGCAGACTTGGTTCCTTTACCAGTAATGGATTTGGATGTAATTTTGGGAATGGATTGGTTGGCAACTCATTATGCCACTTTAAACTGTAGGAACAAAAAGGTATATTTCCACATACCTAATGTGAAAGAATTTAGCTTTGATGGTGACAGGAGCGTGGCTCCATATAATTTGGTGTCAGCAATTAGTGCTAGAAAAATATTGAGGCGTAGATGTCAAGGGTATTTGACATTGGTGAGAGATACACCTATAGAAGGTGTTAACATAGAAAATGTTCTTGTTGTCAAAGAATTCATGGATGCCTTCCTTGAGGAGCTTCCAGGGTTGCCACCAGGATGGGAAATAGAGTTATGCATTGATGTTGTACCGGGTACAAACCCTATATCAATGCCGCCTTGCAGGATGGCACCAGCAAAATTGAAAGAGTTAAAGGAGCAACTACAAGAGCTTTTGGATAAGGGTTTCATACGTCCGAGCACTTCACCTTGGGGCGCTCCTATTCTATTCGTGGAAAGAAAGATGGGTCCTTGAGGTTGTGTATTGACTATAGACAGCTGAACAAGGTGACTGTGACGAATAAGTATCCACTTTCTCGGATCGATGATTTGTTTGATTAGCTCCAAGGGGCTAGATTCTTTTCCAAGATAGACCTACGATCAGGCTACCATCAGTTGAGAATCAGGAATGAGGATGTATCCAAAACAGCATTCAGGACAAGATATGGTCATTATGAGTTCTTGGTGATGTCTTTTAGACTCACTAATACACCAGCAGCCTTCATGGGCTTGATGAACAGGGTATTCAGGCCATTCCTAGATCGTTTTGTCATCGTATTCATATATGACATTTTGGTATACTCTCGGACCGAGGAAGAACACATGTGGCACTTGAGGATGGTGTTGCAGACTTTGAGGGAGCACCAGCTATATGCCAAATTTTCAAAATATAAATTTTGGCTAGAATGCATCTCATTCTTAGGACACGTGGTTTCTAGTGAAGGCATTCAAGTGGATCCCAAGAAAATTGAGGTTGTAACTGATTGGCTTAGGCCTACAACAGTCACTGAAGTGCGAAGTTTTCTGAGCCTAGCTGGCTAATATAGGCGTTTTGTGCAGGATTTTTCCAGGATATTAGCTCCCCTAACTAAGTTGACTCGGAAGAATGTTCCATTCATTTGGACAGATGATTGTGAGGAGAGTTTCTAGAAGCTTAAGGAGTGTTTAACCACCGCCGCTGTGTTGACACTACCGATGAGTGGTGAAGGGTATACCATATACTGTGACGCCTCCAGAGTTGGCTTAAGGTGTGTTTTGATGCAGAATGAAAAAGTAGTGGCTTATGCTTCAAGGTAGCTAAAGAGGCATGAGCAGAACTATCCCACCCATGATTTGAAAATGGCGGCTGTAGGCTTTGCACTAAAGATTTAGAGACATTACCTGTATGGTGAAGTGTGCAAGATATACACCGACCACAAGAGTTGAAAGTACATCTTCCAACAGAGGGATTTAAACTTGAGACAGAGGAGATGGATGGAGCTTCTGAAGGACTATGATTGTACCATCTAGTACCACCCTAGGAAGGCCAATGTAGTAGCAAATGCTTTGAGTAGAAAATCGTCTGGCAACTTGGCGCACATATCAGCGGAGAAGAGACCGTTGATTCAGGAATTACATGAGTTGATGGATCAAGGTCTGATCTTAGATCTTTCAGATGAGGGGGTATTGTTGGCTCATTTTTCAGTGAGACCGGACCTATGAGATAGAGTTAGAGTTTCCCAGCACAGAGACCAGCAATTGATGAAAATCATAGAAAGAGTACAGCAGGATGAAGGTAGTGAGTTTGGATTTGCCAATGATGGCACCCTTATGCAAGGTTCCAGGATATGTGTGCCCGACGTGGACAATATCAGAAATGAAATCATGCGAGAGGCACACTGTGCACTGTACAATGTCCATCCAGGCTCCACCAAAATGTACCATGATGTGAAAGATAGTTGTTGGTGGAATGGCATGAAGAGGGACATAGCAGATTTTGTGTCCAAGTGCTTGACTTATCAAAATGTGAAGTTTGAACACCAGAGGTCGTCAGGGAAGCTGCAAGAGCTCCTTATCCCAGAATGAAAGTGGAAAATGATTATTATAGATTTTGTGACTGGGTTGCCTCGTACCACGTGGGGATATGATTCGATATGGGTAATTATAGACCGTCTAACTAAATCAGTTCATTTCTTACCTGTGAAGATCACATATTTTGTTGCACAGTACACCAGGCTCTATATTCGAGAAATAGTCAGATTGCATGGAGTTTCTGCTTCCATAATATCTGACAGAGGGCCCAGTTCACTTCTCAGTTTTGGAGAAAATTGCAGGAGGCAGTTGGCACACAGTTGAACTTTAGTACTGCTTTCCACCCTCAGACAGATAGACAGTCCGAAAGGACAATCCAAATACTGGAAGACATACTTTGCATGAGAGTTTTGGATTTTGGAGGTCAATGGGATGATCAGCTACCTTTGGTGGAGTTTGCCTACAACAATAGTTATCATTCCAGTATAGGGATGGCACCCTATGAGGCACTATACGGCAGGAAGTGTAGGTCTCTTTTGTGTTGGACAAAAATGGGAGAAGCGAAGGTGCATGATATAGACCTAGTGCAGTACACTTCAAAGATAGTTCCTTTGATCAGGGAACGATTGAAAACAGCTTTCAGTAGGCAGAAGAGTTATGCAGATCCTAGACGGAGGGATGTGGAGTTTGCAGTAGGCGATTACATATTCCTGAAGGTTTCTCCGATGAAGGGAGTCGTGAGATTTGGAAAGAAGGGCAAGTTGGCACCTCGGTATATTGGACCTTTTGAGGTTACTAATAGAGTTGGAGCAATTGCCTATCGGTTGGAGTTACCACCCAACCTTTCTCATGTTCATCATGTATTTCACATCTCCATGCTCAGGAAATACATACCTGATCCTTCTCATGTGTTACAACCAAATGTAGTAGAGTTGAAGGAAGACTTGATATTTGAGGAGCAACCTGTAGCCATAGTGGACTACCAAGTGAGGCAGCTAAGATCAAAACAGATCCAGATGGTTAAGGTTTTGTGGAGGAGCCAGTCAGTGGAAGAGTGCACCTGCGAATCAGAGTGGGACATGCGTAGCAAGTACCCTTATCTATTCAATGTATAATTCTGTACTTTATTCTGCCTTGTGTAAAAATTCAAGGACAAATTTTCTGTAAGGGGGGAAGAATGTAACACCCATAATTTTTAAATTTATTATTTTGTGGAAAAATATTAATATTTTATTTTATTTAAATTTTAGGAAATTATTTGAATTTTAGAAATCGAGTTCGATTTTCTGAAATTATAAAACCTTGATGATTTTTAAAAATTAATTTAAAGACCACTTGGCAAAACTAAAAATATATTTGGACTTTACGAATTTTTCTAAGTTTTCTAGAATTTTTTCAAAATTTTTAGGCCTCATTTTCGATCCCAAGGCAGAGTAAAAATTTAAAATTTTGTATCTTGAATCGGACCGGATCGGACCGGCCTTCTTCTTCTTTTTCCTTTCTCCCTGTGCGTTCCCGTCCCTCTTTCTCTCTCTCCCATTTTCTCTCTCCTCTCTCCTCCCCACGCCAGCCAGCAGCCACCCAGCCCTCCTCCCTTTGCCGGCACACCACCTCAGCTCCTCCCCCTGGCCTGCCACCGCCTGAAACGCCGGAAAAGGCGCACGAAAACCACCCAGTGTGCAGCACGCCGTTTTGACTTTCCGGCCAAAATTCGATCGATCTTGCCACTGTTTGGGTCAAGTCTTGTGTCTAAACACATCTACACCTTAAGAACTTTCTATAGACACTAAAAACACCAAAATCCATCGAGCAGTTTGCCCAATTTTTGTCCTGAAAGTTTTAACCCATTTCAATTTTTAGGCTAGATTTATAGCAAACCGTGAACTCCACGAGCAAATCGAGAGTACCAGAGCACTCCACTCGTCGAAAGCTTCGCGGCAATATAAATTTCAAAATTTTTCGACACCGTTTTATGGTGGGTCCCATGAAATTTCGTAGTATTTTTTCGAACACTAAATGAGTTTAGAAAATTTCGTAAAAATTTTTTACTAACCCCCATGTTGTGGGCTTTGTGTAGGTACCTTCAATTCGCGAAAATTCGACAGTTCCCTAGGTCTGTGAATTTCCGGCCAGACAGACAGGCTACCAAAAAAAGTCTCGAAATTGGGTCAAAGTTTTGGCTACCCCACCATTGTCAAATGTCCCGAGCGCGTTCCTGAGGTCGGAATCGGCATAGGTAAACCCGAACCTTACTTTTTCTTAATTGTCTAGTGCTTAAATTGGATTAAAAATCAATAAAATATTCGTGATAGCTCTGAAAATTATGATTCTTTTTACATTAGCTTAGTAATATTACTAAAGACCGCGGGGCAAAATTTTAGAATTTTTAGAGCTCATTTGGGTAGTTTTTGCAAAAGAGTCAATTATAAGGACTAAACTGAAATTTTACATATTGTGATTGATGCCTGATTGGATGGGCCCAGGAAGGGCTGTGTGATGTGATTGAGTTGTGGGTGTATGGTTTGTGGATTTAAAAGTGCGTTTTAAGCCCTTTTACAGGTTGGGTAGGTCATAGGTATAAGAGAGACTCTGCCGGATTTTCGGCACGACTTAGGACATCTTTGATCTTTTCTCAATTTATATTGAGTAAAATGTATTAAATAATTATAATAAAATTGTCAGGTAAATCATGACAGCCTTCCTCCTCCGCCTAGCCACCACAGTGACTGTGGTTAAGTCTGTGAGTAAAATATTAATTTTAATTATAATTTCAATATTATTATATATTCAGGTATGCTCATGCATCACTTATATGTATATATCTATGTAGTTAAACACTAGGTACGTTTTATATTACATTCTTAATTGATGAATTGTCATGGGTGTTGTTTGTGGTAATTTGGAGTAGTGTGCGTGTGGTATGGTGTTAGATTTGGACAGGACGGGTAGACACAGCTTGAGGGATACTCGCTGGGACCCGGTCCTTCGGGGTAGACACGGCTTGAGAGATTCACTGGGACCCCGTATTTGGTTTATTAAGCAAAAGTCCGGCTTGAGATCTTCGCTGGCAGAGGTTGGATTAAGAGGGCTGTATAGGGGATCAACTCTCATATATGTATTGTTTGACGTTATCGGGTGTGTGAGTGATCCAAATTGCCTTTTTACTGTTATGATGTGAAAATATTGACGATGTTGCATTTCATTCCACAGGGTGCATTAACTTTAGATAGCTATAGAGATTATGGTTAAAATTGATATTTTACTCTCTGAGTAGAACGCTCACTGCTGTTCGTTATTTTTCCAGGTTACAGGAGGATTATTATTGTGGTTAACCTACTTTTCTTCTTCACAGGTCATTTACTAATGTTTGTATAATTCTGTTAACTCCTAGAATTTCCACATGTGTTAGAAATATTTATTTGATTTGGGTCTATAATATAATTGCCATGTTGGACCTATAAACTTATTATATGCATGTATGTTAGACTAGATGAGGGAGCTGAGCTCCCATTGGACTTTATGTTATTATGAGTATGTGGAGGGTAAGTTGAGCTTCCCAATTGATTATATTTTGTGTTTACAGGTCAGGTGAGTCAAAAACTCTCAGTTAAAAGGTCCATTTTATAGTCGGACACTGTCCGGTTGAATTCTTGAAATTGGGCCCAAATGGAGCTTAGAGTTGGGTTGAGGAATAGTTAGGCTTACTACGGCCTCGAGGGCTTTAGGCTGGCCCAGGTTCTAATGCCGGTCTGACCCATAGGTTGGGTCATGACATATCAATGTCTTTATATCAGGGCATTACAATAACTTAATCTATTTACATAGAAAAGAAACTATACAATATGCTTTTGTGGAAATGGAAAGGGACATTATTAGCTAGGTGCTTATTTAGTGATAAGAAGTGGAAATTATTTTAAGGTTCTATCAACAAAACTTCCATTAAAAACATTAAGCTTTTCCACGGGTCGGCTAAATACTAGAGAATATATATATAGTGCTTCAGAAAGTTCATATATGTGTATTTAAAGTTTCTTCGTTGAACTTTGATTCCCAACCACACATTTTAATTATTTTAAATGTTATCCTTAATTAAAAGATTGATTAATCAAACTAACCTATCTACAAAGTACAAGCAATATTAATTAGGCCTATTCATAAAAAAGAAAGCCAAAATTTTAAAAATTGTTAAAATTTTATTAATCGAATTTTGAACTCTATTTTTTTAATGTGTTTATAGCTATAATAGATTAAAAAAAAAATCTAAATCTTATTATGTTTTGACAGTTTTATTCAATATTAATAAAATTAATTAAATTTTTAAAAGTTATTAAAATTTTATTTAATTTTCATCAATATTTGAATTCTAATTTTCGACTTGTTTAGAAATTTAAAATTACTACATTTATCTGTTCTTTCATAATCTTATTATTATTTAATAGTAGTGCGAAAAGAGTACGTGACTAAAATCACTCAATTTAATCAAATAACTAAAAATTTTGATGCACAATAAATATCAAAAATGAAATTTAGACATATAAGATTTGATTAGTCAAAAAATGAAATGAAAGAATATATTAAAAAAAAATTAAACAAAATTTAAATAAATTTTCAAAATTTTTATGTATTTTAAAAATTTGACTGATTATGTTAAGATTAAAAGGAATGTAATAAAATTGTGTTAAAGTTTTATTTAATTATTTTTCAATTGGCCCATTAATTATAATGCTTGATGACTTCTGACTCATTCTTCAACTCTCCCTCCCCCAACCAAAAAAAAAAAAAAGTTTTTTAAAGGAAAAAGTAATTAAGTTATCATACTAATTTGGATCCTTCATGAAACAAAAGAGTTGAATATTGAAATGGTCTCAAAAGAAGAGAGAATTAATGAAACTCAAAGAAATCATCCTACATTAGTAGAGCTTTGGAATGGATTGCCAGCAACGTGCATCACAATCATCAATCTTTGAATAATCAATGATCATCATGATGAGATAAAACCTAAACCTATAACAGCACCAACTCTTTGATCCATACTATTAAGAATTTATATCATATTATTGTTATAACTATTTTAAGATTAATATATTTTTAAATACATTTGTTATAAAATATTAAAAATTAATTTAAAATTAAATTTAATATCTTTAAAATAATTTTAAATTTTTGTTAATCGCAACCGGAGATGGATGGAGGCTAAAGCCCCCATTTCTCTATTCAGTTTAATACAAGGAAAATGACATTAGGCCATAATCATTAATATAATGCAATATATATATACACTACATCGTCAATGTTTCATTAATTACTAATTAAGTTAACTGTCTGGCCTTCATAATGTTGATAAAAGTGATGATTAATCAAATAAATGGCGGTCGTCGCCTCCCAATGATACAGTGCCAAGAGGTAATATGGGCCCCATGGTCGGTGCCGGCAGTGATCATTCTTAGTTTCTTACAGAACCTACTCCGAGAATTCCTAATATGTATATGCCTATGTATATTTGTATATAAGCATGCTTGTGGGATATATAACATACATTCTAATCGGGTCTCGAGCTATAGCGAATAGTGCAAAAACAACTGAACTGGCTAGTGAAGATGCCGATGATAGCTGTTGGCAGTATCGGAGACTCTTTCAGTATTGGTTCCATCAAGGCCTATCTATCTGAGTTCATTGCTACTCTTCTTTTCGTTTTTGCTGGTGTTGGTTCTGCTATTGCTTACAGTAAGTAAAATAATTATGATAATAATAATTAAAAAATTATTTAGTCGTATTGTTAATGTAATTAAATTAATAAGAATTTTGTTTTTAGGTAAGCTTACAGCAGACGCAGCTCTAGACCCACCTGGCCTGGTGGCTGTGGCCGTGGCTCATGCTTTTGCACTGTTTGTTGGGGTAGCCATTGCAGCCAACATCTCAGGGGGACACTTGAATCCAGCTGTCACCTTTGGATTGGCTGTTGGAGGCAACATCACCATCTTAACTGGCATTTTCTATTGGATAGCCCAGTGCCTTGGCTCCATCGTGGCCTGTCTCCTCCTCCAATTCGTGACTAATGGCAAGGTATATTAGATTAGTTATTCTCTTATTCAAACATATTTACTCAGACAAATATTTAAAATAAAATAAAATTTTATATTTCCTTCTTTTGATTCGGTGTATATTTAAAGAACTTATTTCTAGTGACCTTTACAAAAATGATTAAATGAAGAAAATTCTTCAATTTGGCAGAGTGTCCCAACCCATGGAGTTGCATCCGGCATGAATGCTTTTGAAGGAGTAATAATGGAGATTATCATAACCTTTGCACTGGTGTACACGGTTTATGCCACAGCTGCTGACCCCAAGAAGGGCAATTTGGGAATTATAGCACCCATTGCAATTGGGTTCATAGTTGGTGCAAACATCTTAGCTGCCGGTCCATTTAGCGGCGGATCGATGAACCCAGCCCGATCATTTGGCCCAGCTGTGGTAAGCGGAGACTTCTCAGAGAACTGGATCTACTGGGTTGGTCCATTAATTGGTGGCGGGCTGGCTGGGCTTGTTTATGGTCAAATTTTCATTGGGTCATACATCCCAGCCCCATCTTCTGAAGACTATGCCTAAATTAGCTGTTGGCATTTTGCTTGCTTCTGTGTCTCATCTGGTTTCTTACTTTTGGGTGTGGGCTTGAAGAGAGTGTGCTTTGTACTTCATAATAATGAAAATGTAAATAATAAAATCCAAATTGAGTTTTCAAATCTTCTTGTTATTATATTTTTCATTTAGTTGTTTTTATTTGTGTGGTTATTGTTTTTTATTAAATGATTGGCTGGTATATATAAATGCTTTCAAGATCACTGTTATTTGATATGCCCACATCATTCTCCATGGAAAAGAAAAGAATTTCAAGAAATGATTAAGAGCACAAACAACAGGCGTCTTCTGGGATTGATTTCATTTGAAGTTCTGATTATAGTATGTGAGAGCTTTGTCTCTATGTATACATTTTTTTTTTTTTTTGGCAACTAGGACAAGCATGAATAGACAGAATGTTGTGAAAATGTGATTACACACTTTATTCGATGAAGGTCCCGCGCACATAATCGGAGGATAACAATGGCTTTTTATTGTGATCTTTTCAGTTTCTTTTCAATTTAGTTCGAAATTTGAATTCCAAATTTTGGTGGTGGGTGCAGCTCAGTTTTTCAGTTTAATTCCTGTTGGGATGGGCCTGTTGTATGGACAATGAATATAGTAGGCCAAATATATTTTCAGATACCTGTACTATTTAATTTTTGCCTAATAGACATTTATTTTTATTTTTTTTTTGTCAATCTCACACCTTAATTCAAAAAAAAAAACGTGTCACTCTAACATAAATTTGCATAAATTTGGTGTGTGTTTTACACGCACACTGACTTGCCAATGATCTGTAAAAAAAAATTAAAAGTAAGCCAATTCTTACTCATTGTGCTCTATTAAAATGTTACCCCTCATGTTATCCTTGTTTTTCTTGACTTTTGAACCTAGACTTGCTTCCCATGGAATCATAACCAGAAGGAACACCTCTCCTTGAATGTTTCCCTTCACCAAAAGCAGGTGCAATAAGTTTTTCCTTTTGTGCATCTTTTCACTTAGTTTTGAATATATGTAATTTGAAGAAGGGAAGATTCTGCTAGGCGAGTAGGTTTATTATGTGATTTGTGAATGAAATGATGAAAGATCTGTCATTTACTAATTTATTGTGAAGTTGCTTCCAAACCATGGACCTTCCTTTTAGCTTATATTCGAATATCTTAGGTGCTTCTAAGGATAGTAAAGAAGATAATTGAAGATTTGCATTGCAAAATTATTTAAAAACAAAAGAAGTAAATATGGGCTCAAGCCTTACTTTGGTATTTAGAACACGAGGGAAGGCAGCAAAAAGACTTCTACATTATGGGGGAGGCCACTCCATTCTCAAAATCAAGAAACAACCCTTGCAAGTGTTTATAGTCTCAGAACATATAAAAGGTCCCATACAACTTCATGTCTTTTCAAGAGTTGATAGATAAAAAGAATAAAAGAACTCCATTGATATTATAATAAGATGTTTCAAGAAAATCAAATTTACGATTGTGAGGCATGCATAAAATCAGTCATTATAATCGTTCAGCAAGCAATTTTTATAAATTGAAGGTTGCTCTTTTTTTTTTTTTTTTTAAATGAGCTTACTTACCATATGCCACAACTTCAAATATATATATATAAATATATAAAACACCAGACCACTCTGATAGGTATTAACAAATAGCATTCACAGAAACTACTTACTATATCTCTACAAAACTTTCTATATTTTGTCTTAATTGAGGGAACACATTCCATAAATAATGTATTGTAGAGGCCAAAGATGTTCTCATGCTACAAATTTGCTCTTAGGGGAGTCATATAAGAAAAAGTAATTTTTACCTCTTGATTTGCAGGCTAAGAAGACCAAAGCCATCCACAAGAGGCTTACCAAGAAGGAAACTAAGTGGATGCACATTATTGAAGTGGATGCAACTTCATTTAAGCAATGTCTTTTGTCAGCATTATGGCATTGACATTGGCAGGAGCAAGAAGATTGTTGCTACGAAGAGCAACCATGTCCAAAGGAAGCTTAAGAAATGCCAGAAAGATTGAAAGCTTGATCCCTATATAATAGATCAGTTTGGCACTAGTAGATTGTGGGCCTGCATATCATCTCGTCTTGGTCAATGTGCAGAGCTAATGGATACGCATTAAAGGATAAGAAACTGGAGTTCTATACGAAGAAGATACGAAAAAAGAAGGGCAAGGGTGTTGGTGCAACATAAACATTAAGTATGTTAAGTTCTTCCTATTTATTGTTTGGATTATTTTAACATATACATATATATGAACCACATTTGGAATGGATATGAGCAACACCGTCTCTGACCTTTCCCCCATCTCTCTCTCTGTATCACTACAAACTCAAATGCTTCCCTCTAGATGAAGAAGTAGTACGAAAAAGAAGAAATAATCATAAGAATTGACGTTCTTTGCTATTTCATTTGTTGGTTTCAGGTTATTGGAGAGGGACCATGAAAGTTTACATACTGTATAGGGTGTATTGCTTGCAAGTGCCATGTCTGATAACAGAAAGCCTCTTCACTCTCTTCTCCTCGTGTGAGATCACACACAATGCAGATTGTGCAAACTTGTGTCTAAATGTTAAGTTTCTTTTTCTTTTTTTTTTTTCAAGTGTCTAATAGATTCAAAATTTAGTTTAGATGTATGATAAGCAAAAATTAAATAGTACAAATGTGTGATGATGTATTTGGTCAATATACTATGATCGTTAATTATAATGAGATTTATAATTTTTAGCACAGCACAGCAAAATGACATGATTTAAAGGCTATGAACGACCTTTTCTTACTTTAGGCCTTGCTTTGGAAATATGTTCTTCGTAGTGCTTGACAAAGTGAAAGATGCTAGAAGCATCACTACAAATATTTGCTATTGCTTCTTGACCAAACACAAGTGTACACGCACAAGCGTGTGCATGCGACCCATAGCACACAAGAAACTAAAAGGGATTTGTAATTATGGTGTGATTTTAGAATAAAAAATCCCATACTCTTCCAGTAGGGAGCATTATTGATTAGAGATAAGACCCAAGCACGTACAGAATGGCTTGGTCGAATCATGTTATAGCCGGACATATATACGTGCATGGAAATTGTCTTTTTCATATGAATAATTGCAAGACTGTTAGGGCCCTATTTATTATGTTTTATTTTATCAGTTGGAGAAGATAGGAGATATTGGAATGGATGGCTTTGTTGCTTTTTATTAATGAAATAGGTTTCAATACGATCACCCACCCCAAGATTTGAAATTTGAGTTAGAGGTATCTTTGGGTGGAAGTAGTGGCCCTTGAGGAAGAAGCTATATTAGAAGAAATATGACACATTTTTGTTTGTGTCCAATCCAAACATGAAGCTTCTAACAATGGGAGAGCCTCTACGAATTGAAATGTGATACAGGCATGAAAATTGTCAAGTGCGTCGGCGCGTCAATCCCACCATCTGTGGCTAGATTTAGAGGGCAATTATAGTAGACACCTACTGAGCACGTTGCTTTCATTTATTTTGTAAAAGATATTTTTTTTTATGTTTTTTAATATATAAGATACTAAAAAAATAATTAATATAAAATTTTTTTTATTAAAAATAAAATAAATTATTTTTAAAAAAATAATATAAACACATACCATTAACTTATCATTACAACTAAATAATAAAAAATATTTTTATAGAAAATATTTTTTTTAAAAATAATTTTTATAAAAAATATTTTTCATATATAAATTATTTTTTGTGAAACAAATGGAGCTATAGAGGTAAACAATTTTCAATTACAATAAAAAATTAATTAAATAAAATTAATTTCATTTATTTAATTTTATTAATCAATTTAATCAGTTAATTATTTTTAAAAATTTTAAACTTTAATTCAATTATTTTATAGAATTGACCCAAAAAAAATCAAATTAAAAATAACTTTTGAAAGGTCTTCTCTTTTGTCCAACTCATTAATTTAGACTTAAAACATAGCATTTGAAAGTAGTAGGCTCGTTCTCAGTCTAAATCAGCAAATTTATGCTTAGAGTAAAAAAATAAAAATAAATAAAACCACATTAAAAATATAATTTAATTTAAATTAGTTTTATTTCACTAATTGATTTGATTCATAATAAGTTATTAAATTATTTAATTTTTATTGATTTAATTCAATTCAAATCAAAATGGCCTAATGCTAAACACATGGGGCATTTTTGGAGCAGAAATTAGCAGCCTAATTTGACAAAAGGGTTTTAATTTTAACTAGCTACATGGGTTTCTGATAAAGTTCTGAAAAAAGATAGATTCTATGGTTATTATGAACTTGTAAGTGACATTACACCAACTTTGAAAATGAAATATTAGCTGAACAGAAATTATTAGGTATGTTCTTACACTCTAAAATACAAAGAAAAAGGCAAGTCTTCCAATTATAGGTCCATAAGACCCATTGTTTTATGTATAAATATTAGCAGAATATGGATATATAGCCTAACTAGGAAACATTAATCCTCTTCTAAAGAGTGGCAGAAGCAAGGAATAAAGGGAAGATATTAATTGGAATCACCTTACCTTGTATGTATCAAATTTCTATGTGATCAATTGAATGCATCCATCAGGACCATTTCATTACTTAGGTGAAGGTTGTCCCAAGCTAATTAATAAAAGAAATGTTATCCTAGATGTTACTCAAGCATTGAGTTCTTGGCAGTTTGCTATTATTTAAAGCAGTATGAAATATCCTATAGATTGTCATCTCAATCATGTGTCTAAATATAATAGAAGCCCATTTTACAACTCTTTTAAGTGTACTAGAAATTTTTGAAAGTTGAATTATGATATCCACCAATGTCAAACCAGACAAAAGATATCCACCAAATACCCTTCAACATAAAGATCTGTTTAATATTATTATTAAAATTATTAGTAAAAAAATATTTTTTAAAATATATTAATTAAAATTTTTTAAAATATAATTTAAAATTAAATTTAATAAATTTTAATTATACATCACTGAAATAATAAAATAATTTCTTTTAAAACTTTTTTAAACAACATTAAAATGATTTTTTTTTCCTTTTTTTTTTGAAAACCAGATTTAATCCTTTAACCTTAATGGCAAATGGACTTTAAGTCAATGAAAAGTCTATAACTTACTTTAAATCCATCAATCAATGTCTTAAAACACAAAAATACCCTCTTAAACACAAATAAAATTATCTTCAAATTTTTTATATCTTGAAAATACAAAATGATAAATTTTTATCTAAATCTGATTAATTATAAATTTAAAATATAAATATATGAAATTCATGTATTTAATAGATAAATATTACAAAAAAATGATTAAATAAGCCTCTATATTTTTATATTTTTAATCAAGAGCTAAATAAATTTAAAATTAAGTTTTGAACTAAATAAGTTTCGGTACTTTCTAATTAAGACTAAATAAGTCAATATCTATTAAAATATTAATTTTTTGACTCATCTACATCAAGATTGAAAGTTCTCAACAATTGCACATATACATTAAGGTTCATATAATTGTCAGTGCATGAACCTTCACTCTCCAATCTGACTTTGCTATTTGCCCTGTACAATCCCTACCATGGTGCACCAACCTACCAATAATTCTTGCTAAGTTCATTTTGCATGAGCTCATAAATAATGTTAATATCAACAATCAAATTGTCATTTAGTTTTTCAACAATCCATATAACTCTGGCATTTTTATTTTGAATACCATCAGGCTTAACATTGTTGTGAGCATTAGTGTGTGTCTTCACCATGAAAGCTCTGTTGAGCATGGATTCTCCAAGGGACAGCCTTTAGACTTAATTGCATCTTTTAGTCATTGCGATGAACAGAACCATAGTGATTATCAAAAGGAAATGAAAGTATGAAACATATGAAAATTTTGTAACTTATTATAAACAAAATTATGAAAATTTTGTAACTCATTATGAAATATATTAAATAAATGTAACATGCGAAAATTTTGTAACTCGTTATAAACTAAATATGTGAGTATAAACATTTAAATCGGAATAAATACAATTTTTTCATAAAAAATAAAATATAATTTGTATAAATATATAATAATTATTAAAAATTTGCCATAGAATATTGACATTTTTATTTTGGATTCAATATAATTTTTAGAAAAAATTATGTATATTTGCATAATATAAATTTTATTGAACATATATTAATTTTAAAGTAAATATCTAATTTCAAGTTATTATTAATTAAAAAGTATTTGATTTGAATGTTTAAAGATTATTTTATTTTTAAAATTCTAATGCCACACACATGTATTTGTAATTTTGATTAATATTTTTTATTTTTATGAGAATGAAAATCTTATTTATTAAGGTTTAGCTTGACTTATTTAAGTGATTGAAAACACATTATTTATGATCGAAGTTCGAATCTCACTTTCCCAACCCCTTTCAAAAAAGAGAATCTCATGAGGGAAAATGGATGATTACCGTTTGAAGGAATCACATTCCAATTTCTCACTTATTTTATGGTAACCACTAACCACATGTTAAAGAATTGAAATCACCCATTTTGATTTCAATTCTGAGCTTTTATTTTTATTTTTTTTGGCCAAACCAAACGGCCCTTAAAGTTGGGAATCGACCTCTAGTAGTAGCGTACAAAATATGCAAAAGGTAAAGAGTCACCGTTAGTGGAAATTGGAAAGAGAGACTCACTCCTAAACCGTCCCCACCGTCCAGCGAAAGATCATTCCACGGCCAGTGGCTGGTCCTGCAAAGACTTCCAAGTTTCAAACTGCGAAGTGCCAGCCACCCAAAGCCCACAAAAATAATCCACAGAACCAATAAGTAGCCCTCCTAACACTGCATAATAATCAATAATCTACTAGTACCTACAAAAAAGGAACCATTCTTGTAATATTTTACACACTAAAAACCAATTTATAGGGCATAAATCCCAGATTTCTATGTAGAAAACCTGTGCTTAATTGCATGAGTGTCAAGGGACAATCCCTGGTTATCAAGGATAATGTTTATGTTGTTGCTTCTGCTTCTTAATTAAACTATAGTAATATTGCTTTTCGAGTTTCGTGAATTCTGTACATTTTGTCTGTGTGTCTTTTTGATTCCTTTGATGAAACCCAACCTTATTTCATGGAGGTTCAAAGCACTATATCTTGATAAGTGCTCCTGTAATCTATTTTGTCCCCTAGATAGGCTCTTGCTTGGTCTTTTTGTTTGTGTATATAAAAAGTTTGTTCTAAACGGAGGTTATGGCCTTATGGGTTTGTTAAATGGGCATGGAGCCTTTGAAGTTGAAAGGTTAGTGATTAAAGTAGCTCTCTTTATTTCTATATTCTCTTTGAGGGGTCTAAATTAAAGAAAAGAAAAGGAAAGAAGTGAGCTTTTTGAAAACTTTTCTTTTTTTTTTTCTTTGAAGTATTGAATCTGCAGTACTCAATACATTGAAGCGTTTTCTTTTGGATGTTAAGCTGCGGTCTTTATAGTTTCGCTTGACTATACGGACCTATTAGTTTATAGCCTTGAAAGTGCTTAAAAAAACGTTTTTTTTCTTGCTTTTTTCAAAGTGAAACTTTGCTTCAGACAGAAAGAGAAGTCTTTTCCAATCTATAAAGCTACTCATCTAATTCATTGCATTTTAGTTGTTTTTAGTACAAATCACATCTTCTGCATTGAGTTGCTTAGTCCATGTAGCATCCCATATGCTTGATCAAGGACTGCTCCAACGGATATCACTGTAGTCACTGAAGTTTTGATGAGATAGAGATTGTGAGAGTGTTTGATTCGATTAGAATATTTGGATACAAATTGCAGACATGGATGGTGGGTTTTATTCTGCTTGGAAGCATGGTTCCTTGCTGGATTATTTGGAAGAAGACCAAGAGTTGAAACCAGTGGCATCTCTTCCAGCAATCCCGCAACCACAAACACCAAAAGAGCCTATGGAGTTCTTATCTAGATCTTGGAGTCTTTCTGCTTCAGAGATTTCAAAAGCTCTGGCACAGAAACAGAGACAATGTTTCACTGACAAACAACCCAATATGTTCCCAGCTGATACAGTTGCTGCACCACAATTAGTAAGTTCCCTTTCCAAATTCTTTGTTTATGTGCAAATTTTCTTAAATCCTTTGTGCTATAAGCAGAATTGCAGAAAGGAATACTTTCGCCCTTTGTTGCTGATGGTTTGCTTTCTAGTTCCTTCATAAGGGAAATCCCATTCATCGTAGCATTCAAATTTTGATGATCAATTTCAATTCCTATTAGTCTAATTATGTTGCTTATTTTGCAGTCAGGGAAGATAATAAATTCGATAAATTCAAGAAAGATAGGATCAATGGGAAAGTGGTTCCACCACAAGGAGCTTAGCGGTAGCACAGTGAAGAAGAAAGATAAGGCACGCATGGAAAATGCACATATGCATTCTGCTATATCTGTTGCTGGACTAGCTGCAGCCTTAGCTGCTGTGGCAGCTGCAGGAAACTCCAGCGGTTCTGGATCGAAAATGAGTATGGCTTTGGCCTCACCCACAGAACTCCTGGCATCACATTGCATAGAATTAGCAGAATCAGCTGGAGCTGATCATGATCGTGTGGTTTCTGTTGTGAGATCAGCAGTGAACAATCAGAGTCCAGGTGAACTAATGACCCTCACTGCAGCAGCTGCAACAGGTACTTGCTTGATTGTACACTGTTCTTCATGTTTCTATAATCATTGAACACTGCTTGATAAAGGATTTTGTACTTGTTTAGCCTTGAGGGGAGAAGCAGCACTAAAAGCAAGATTGCCAAAAGAAGCAAGAAAAAATGCAGCTATAAGTCCTTATGATAGGGGAATAGCAGAAACTCACTGGGGTTCTGCTAACATTGGTGAAGTAGCAGAACAGGCTCCCTGCGTTGGAGAAGTATTGCAACACACAAGAAAAGGTCTGTAACTCGTACTTTCTTTGTTTTTGCCTTGGGACTTTGCTTGAATGGTTGGCAAAGAAATATTCAAGAATAGAATTGCTGCCGAGTAATTTTAGCTGCTAAGGCTAAATGAGTTCATTCTTGTAATTGCCAGGAGTGCTGCGATGGAAACACATTTCAGTCTACATCAACAAGCAATCACAGGTCATAATTAAGATCAAAAGCAAACACGTTGGAGGAGCCTTCTCCAAGAAGCAAAAATGTAAGTATTTACATAAGACTCACGTAAATTTCGCTACATTTTTCAGCTCTCTACAATCTCTCCTTGTGACAATCTGAAGTTTGAAAGTGATCTGCTGATTTTAGGTGTTGTTTATGGGGTCTGCGATGAGACTACAGCGTGGCCATACAGAAGAGAAAGAGGAAGCTCTGAAGAAGTATATTTTGGCCTTAAAACTGCACAGGGTCTTCTAGAGTTCAAGTGCAAGAGCAAGATCCATAAGCAGAGATGGGTTGATGGGATTCAAAATCTTCTTCGTCAAGTCAGTTGTGTTGAAGCAACTGAACGCTCCATGGAATTTCTAAGTCTGAGCAATAGGGTATAGTATGTGATACATTTTGGTTTGTCCACCAAGACCAAGAGTAGGGACACATGAAAGTTGACTAATGATCTATAGTATGTCGACATGGTATACGCGTGAAAATTTTCTTCCCCGTTACACAGATAATATAAGGAATTAAACTCAATGGTTGATCTCAAAAATCTAGCTTCCCAGGAGAATAACAATCAAATAATGATTACCAAATTCATGTGTTGATTTCAGTTTCAATCAAAGAAAACTCTTCCAATAGTCAATTTGTGTGCATATAGAAAATCTTGTCTTCTATGTAAACTAACAGTAATTTCTTTAAACAAAAGAACTCTCTCAACAAACCCTCAATTCAATTGCTGGGTTTTTGCATACTGTAAAAATGAATTTCTAGTTGCTATCCAACAGCTCTCCTCTTTTGAGTTTTCCTCTCACCATATCATATGAGAACAAAAAGAAAAGGTGAAACCTTGTAGGCCAAAGAGGCACTGTTGAAAATTCCTAGAAGGATTCTTGAAAAGTGCAAAGTAAAGATGCAAATGAAATGAAGGTGAAGTGCACAAAGTAAGAAATAGCAAGCAATATATGGTCATTTCAGTAAAGCCAATTAAAAATGAAAAGTTGAATTTTACTCGATGATTTTCACCTGTGGATTATTTATAAACATATTTCTACAAAGTGGTTCCAATACATTGACTGAAAAATTGTAATGAAAAACTGAATGCACAAGCAAAATGTAACTTCTTTCAACCGCTTGTCTCCATCTGTTCACCTCAAAATACTACAGTCTTGTTTTCCTCAAAAGGCAACACCCGCAACTCACAATATGACTTTATTGCTTTTGCAAGGCATTGCTTCTCAAGGTTCTCTAATTTCTGCACAAAACTCTGCAAATTATCTCTATGAGAAACTCTCTCAACCTGCAAAAGTGGGAGAATTTGCAGAATTGGTAATCATGACATTATCACCAACACAGTTCTAGAAATGTGCAAGATCATCAGACAAATAGAACAAAGGCCAAACAGGAAGTCAAATACATTCTGATAAGAGTGAATTTAACTTGACCCATTCGTCTCCTGGTTTTCAGACTGATTTCATTCCTAAAACGTACTGTTGATTTGAGGCCCAGAAAGGACCGTAAACCAACATCCCAAGGTTTTTAAACCCAGCCTGGTCATTGAACTGGTGAAAGTAGAGACATTCAAGGTTCAACTAGGGTCGAACTAAGGTTTATTTGGTATACTATTAAATAAATATTAACTATATATTATAAAATTAATAATCTCTTAAAAATAATAATAATAATGCATTTTACCATCATTAATTTAATATATTTATAAATAATTATTAAAATAAAGCTAGTTATGCTTTAAAATGTAATTTTTTGAAAATGATTTAATTTTTTAATTAAAGTTTTAGATTTAAATAATAATATTTTATAATAAAAAATACTTAAATAATAATTTTATAATAATAAAATTATTTATATTAATAAAAAAAATTGATATATAGAAATTTTACAACAGAAAAACTTATATACTTTTACAGCCCAATAAATAAAGAAAAATTTTATAACATAATAAATAAAAAAATTCACCCAAAAGAAATAAACAAAAATTTATGAAATATAAAAATAATTTAATATAATTAACAAAAATCTGTTTTGATCCACTAATATATATATAAAGAAGATTGTTGCCTGAAATCCCTATGCAGCATGATTGGTGAAGGCATCTTCAAGCACTTCACAGACTCGTGTTCAAGTCTTGTGGATGAAAGTTTCAATTTTTTTTTTTAAAGTACAGTAATTTACCTGTTTGAACCCGGCCAGGTTAGCCGGTTTAACGACTACCCGTCCAGCTCAGACGGGTGAATTTTGGTTCTTAAATAAGAGGTTATTGAGCTTGAAACAGACCGGCACTAATCTGGTTTCCGGTCAAACTGGCCAGACCATACCAGTTCTAAGAACAATGCAACATTCCCATACTCCAAACCAACATGCTATTAAACTCTGTCAGTTAGGATTTTATTAATGGCCTTTATTATAAAAATGCACAATAATAATCTATATTCAATTTGATTTACTAATATTTGATAAACAATTGGTTATTGATTTTAAGAAATTGCAATCATATCATAGTGAACGAAGCAGAAGCCAAGTCAATGGGAGCCCGTGTTAAGAAATTTGGGCACCTGCATGTGAGCTACTTAGGTTCCTAAACTTCCAAATATGCTGAAGAGGGCAGGTGGATGACTATTTGCTTCTTCAACCCTAATTTATGTAACTTCTTACAATAATGTCCTGTACTATTCAACTCGATGCTGTAGTAAATGCAAATAGCCAGTGCACAATGCATACAACAGTAAACAAGAATATTCACTACCAAGTACAATAGACCGAAATATCAGATGTCAGAACATGAAAACTTTAAAAGGGTCTAAAATTATTACCATCTGTTCAATAATAGGCCCCGCATCAAGTTCTTCAGTCACGAAGTGACTAGTTGCACCAATTAATTTCACACCTGCATCAAAAGCCTGCCAACATTGTCCAACAAATTAAATGTGTGGAGGAAAGCGAAAAGGTTAAAAGATTATCATTTCTGCATGACATGAATATGGTAGAAATCAACCTGCTTAGATGGATGGCCACCCCTAAATGATGGCAAAAGGCCATGGTGAATGTTAATTATATCTTTCCCATAGCCACGCAAAAAGTTACTAGAGAATATCTGAGGTAAAGAATAAACCTTGTAAGTTTCAAAAACCATAACGTTGATTAAACAATTTCACCAAAGATGTGTAGGTGTGCTTTATAACTAATATATGGTGATGGACGTCCTGATATGAAAGTCCATTGATTTGCAGGTTTAAAGTAACCCGAAGAAGCTTGTATATTCCATCAGCTTGGCCTTTTAACGATAAAACCAACAGCCACCATATCTGGCATATATTGATATTGACAAGAAGCAAACTGATTAACTTTACCTGCATATACCTGGCAAGTACTAAAAAATCAGTATCCTTAACCAAATCCAATATCTCCTTTTCTCTCTTATTTTCGTTGGTCGTGCGCAAATAATGATAAGGAATACAATTTCTATCAAGAAAGCGAATCACATGTGTGTTTGGGCCTCTTTCATGATTACTGTTACAGAACAAATGAAGAACACGTAATGAGGATTCATGAAACCAAATAGATTACTTAAGAGGGTGACTATTTTCACCTTATTACACAAGTTATCTCGATTGGAAATCTTCCATCCTGCCATCTATGTAACAAATCAGTTAGGCAATGCTCCTGCAGCAACAAGACAAAGGTAGTTGACACAAAATCTACGAAACACAACCATTGTTGTTAAAAATAATAATTTTAATAATAAGAAACAGAGAGAAAAATTTTACCTGCTTGGAAACAAGAATAGCAATCTTGAATTTGGGGTCTAGATCAGGCACCCTGACAATTGACGTCTTTGCATTGAACATTTTTGATAGCTTGAGAAAGTCCTCATCCATTTGAGCCCGTGGCCATCTAACTCTGTCAAAAACAAACTCACTGCCACATTCCCCACAAATCAAATTTGCTTAGTACACAGACAAACACAAAACACAAGCCCCCGTCGAGCAAACAATTGAAGGCAACACACGATATGATATGACATAAAACATTGCCAAAAGGGAAAATTAAGTCCAAATAAAAAGAAGTTACCTTCTAGAATAGAAGAAATTCTGGTTTTCGGGCACGAAAACATCAGCCCCTAGAATATTTCCACCTTTCGAAGAAATGCAATCCGATAGCTTGGCAACAATACCAACCGAATCCTATCATTAAAAAACCAGTTTTCTTTCAATAAAATTCATTTCCCTTAAAAGGGTATAGAAATTTCGGAGCCAGAAGGAAAGATATCGAGATCTACTAGGCATTGAAAAACATGGATGCCATGGGTGAGGCAAGGAGAGGAAGAGGAACCGAAGGACTCCCCAGGCAATCTCAGGGACGTGAAGGACCTGCTTGCAAATCCAAAAACTTGAGGAATGCTTGAAGAGACCCTTCGTAATATCAGGCTCATCCCTTTAGTCTGTTCGTGAACCGCTGAAGCACAGGCACCGAGGCACGCACCAAAACTTGGCGGCCTTTACCCCTTGCTTTTGGTGGTGGTTGAAGCTGACATCGCTATCACATCCTACTGCGATTTCCTGGGCCATGTGTATACTACGACGTCGTGTTGTCGCCAAGAGAGAGAGAGAGAGAGAGTCAAAAAAACAAAAGAAAACGATGACGTTTTGGTGATTGCAGAGTAAAATGATACCAAGGCCAACATATCTCGCGCGCATGTGACTGTGTTACTGAAAAATATTCATTAATAAATTTCCACATGGCGAGTTATAAGTGGCGAACAGAACTCACCGGACAAATCTCACGGTAGAAAATCTAGAATCCAGATCCTCACAGTAGAGTGGGAAACTAGAAATCGCCATTGAAGTGCAAGTACCAAGCAAGCGGATTCCCCAGTCCTTGCTTCCTATTCGCAGTTACTCTCGATCGCTTGAAGCTGCGCCATCCAAACAAAGAGAACATTGAAGAAAAATGCCTGTAAGCCTTCTTTTCTCTCTCTCTCTCTCTCGTTATCCAATTGTGGATTCAGATTTCGTAACAAAAAAAAAATTGAATTGATTTTTGGGTGATGATCGGTGGGGATGCAGTACCGGAGAATAATGGAGGTGGAGCCGCCGAGTCCGTTAAGATACATAATTGGGGCAGCGATAATGATGATAGGAGTGGTTTTACCCGTCGGTTACATGATGTTTCGTACCAAGCGTGTCCCTTCTTCTTCCTCTTACTCGAAACAGACGTAGGTGTGCCTTTGGCTATTTCCTTTCTTTGTTCTTCTAATGTAATACTATTTTTCTTTAATATGTTCTAATTTTCCCTGTGAAATCTGTGATGCTTGTTCTGTTTCTTTGGATTAGAGATCAAATCAAATGATAGGTATGGTTACTTAATGTGCTAATTAATTGTTAATTACTCGTTAATTAGCTAAAGATGGGTATTTTCTCCTTCAGATTTGAACTCTGGTATTAGTAGAGCTTCATCAGTGATTAATTCTTCGTAAAGGCGGAGGCTGTAAGTTCAGGGGAAAAAAAAAGCCTCAGAATGTTCATGGTTTGATGTATCCTAAGTTGGATAATTTTAGGGTTCAAATATTATGTATCAATTTTTAACATTTGGTATTGCATTCTTCATAAATCTAATGCTAACTTCAACCCAAATGTATTTTTCCCCCCTTTTAATAAAATTTGATATTTATGCAGAGCTGGTGTCTAATAGAACTGAATGGATACATTTAGCCAACCCTATTAGTTTGGGATTAAGGCTTAGTTGTTGTTGTTGTTGTCGTCCCTTTTTAATAAAATTCTGTTATTAAAATCTACTGGTTGGGATAATTCTGTAGTTCCATTATTGGAATCACATAATCATGTTTAGAAGTTTGGATGAGCTGTAGTTACCAAGAAGGAGTGGAAAAAGAGAGGAAAATATAATATGGTGTACTTATCATATAAAAGGTTCATGAGGAAACTGTAATTGCTTCTTCACTGGGTTTGAGGGAATGTGAAAGCTTTTATTGTAGTTGTTGTTGTTGTCATTATTAACTTTTTGGTAAAAGCAACCTAGGTAAACTAATGTTGGATGGTTTTGACATTCTCAGGAGCAAAGTTTTGATATAGAGAGATCAGGACAAGAGAGTCTTCTATACAATTCTCGGTCACTTGAGTTTGAAGAACATGCAAAAACAAGGTGGTCTTGACTGATGTGAAAATACAAATGTAAATGCACTGAAAACTACAATTTTGTTATATTGCTGTTGGGATTTCTAATTTGATTTTATAAATGTGGTTTGATTTAAAAATGAAATTTTGTTTTACTTCTACTTGAGAATTCTAACTCAAGTTTGTAACATGAAATGTGTGGTTTGATTCGATATTTTGATCTTTGGTTTTGATCAAATGGATACAAATGTCTATGATGAACTTGCTTTCTTTAGCTGATATAATTTTTGTTAGTCATGATTTTCCAGCCATCCTGGTTTTGATTACTTTTGACAACTCTTATCATCTGTATGAGAATCTGAGAAAACTCTATGCTTCTCTCCATGTTATTGCTTGAAACATTTTGAGTGATTGTCAACAGGGGCAATGGCTCCTTAGTATTCTGCAACATGAACCGTGGCATGTATGTCTAGTGGACTTTGATTCGGGATGCAGACAGTGTAACACTGTAATATAATTGGTGATTTTTTCTTTTACTTTTTGAGCAATGACCAGGTCAATTCATGGTAAGCCATGTGATTAAGGATAGACCCGGGATTGATTAGAGTTCTTTCTGTTGCGCTAGTACCAATAAAATTTATTGAGGTTGGCAACGCTTAGGGAATTTCTTGAGGTGTTATCAATGGCAAGGAGAGGAGGAACGACTCTGGTTTACTCGGTCTCCTTAATTTTCTCTCCATTAATTGTGCTTAAGTAATTTCCTTCTGTAGAAATCTCACTCAAATTCTTAATTTTGTTTGTTCTATTATTGTTACGTTCTTGTGATTGGGTTTATTGATTTGTGAACAGGGAAGGCGAAGGAAAAATAGAGATTGAGAAATTTGGGTTTCTTGGTTTGTGGAGAGGGAAAGAGAATTTTGCACAGAGAGAATTTGGGTATTGTTTGTGGAGAAATAGGATAGGGGGATTTTTGGCAGGGGACAGGGAAGGAGAGAGAGATTCAATAGATAAAACTACAAAGATTCAATAGACAAAACTAGTAATTTTTAGAGACCAAATAATGCATTTTGCCAAACAAGAAACACATTTAGTTTAAAATTCCATGACATGATTTGGTTGTGACAGATTATCTGTTAGCAACATATTTCAAAACTCGGGGTACTCGTTTGGCACTGAAAACTGTCGAAAATGCAAGAGTGCTTTGTGGCGTAGGTTTGTATAAGCTTCTCCATTGTTAGGTAGCAATTGCAATTTCCATTTTGTCCCCTTGTATAGATTAGGTTTGAGCGAAGAACCTCAGCCAATTCGCAAACATGCGCTACAAAACGAGAATCATTCTTATGGGTGAACTATTGTTGATCTCTGCAGCCAAAAAGATAAGAAATGAAAAGCCCATTAATCAATCTTAGGATAACCTGGCTTTGCATCATTTCACTCCATTTTCACAACACTTCCACCCCCGCTACTCGCTATTGGCACAAACCCAATGAAAAAACATGCTGAACTAATAATCATTAGACTTACAACATGACTCCGCGTGGCCAATCAAAGGAAAGAGAATAACCAATTAATTCTTAACAATATTATAATATGCCCAATAAAGGAGCTCTCGCTGCATATTAACCAATGAACGCCAAACACCATCTACAGCAACATACAAAAAAACCAAAGGTGCTCAAGAATCAAAAATCGATCTCTAATCAGTTGATGGTAGTACCAGCAGAAATCTTTCAGTGTAGCATTAGCATATAGCGCGCACGTTATCCTTGTTTCTACAAATTGTGCCACCTCCCCAGTGCTTCTCCTACACGGACTCTATCTCCACGCCTAATATTGAACCTGAACTCTGAAGAAGAGTCGTCCCTGTCTTTGAGCGGCTTTAATGTGGGAGCCTGAAAGACAAGCACTACTGTCGATCCCATATTGAAAGCAGCCACCTAAAAGAAAAGAATGAAATATTGAACCCAAGCCAAAACCATCACTTCAAATGTAACAGTAAAAAAGGTGGGGGAAATGTGGTAATATATGGTAGGAGAGGAAGAAATTTCTCTTCATTTGAAAATCCAGTAACAGTTGCATAATAATAAACTAGAAGATATCTCGGGGTTAATATTATAATTCCTTCATGTTTTTTGAATTAAATATATGAATCAATGATTAGAAGGGCCATCAGCCAGGATAAAAAACAAAAAAATAAAAAATAAAAAAAAATTTGAAACATATGTCAGGAAAAAGAAAGGAAAATAAGTAGGTAAGCAGCACTCCTGATTCAACCATGCAATACTGTATACTCTTTAAGAAATAACAACTATAAAGTTGAAACAAGATTGCTATTTCTAATCTCTCTGATGACACTGTTTATCAATCATCAATTTCAGAAATACAATCTGTATGTATTACCAACCTCATCCCCTTTCTTCAGTATTTTACCAATGCCCTCAGGTTCATATACCTGTTCTTCTGGAGGCTCAGAATTCACTAGCTTTTTCCTTGGCAGGTTTGTACGAAATTCTGGTTCAATGAAAAGCTGCCACATTCAAGTTTAGACTACCGTCAAAACAAAGGCATGTCCATGGACAGATGTTAAATAAAAAGTCACAACGCCATTTATGTAGGAATTCATTTTTCTTTTCTTTTTTTTTCGGTTATTGGGGAAAGAATTTAAGCATTGAACGTATAGTCCCAACATAACTCCATGGGCGCCAGGTAAGCCAACCTTGATTGGTAAACCTCCTGTTATTCAACCCACACACCATGGTGCCAGCTAAGCGAACCTTGATTGATATTTGATTCTGTAAATTTTTGCATATGCAAGCATGCGTGCAGAAATGTGTAATCATGGGTGGGTGGAAGGAGGGGGACTAAATATATAAATCACAATTGTGAAAAGCCACATCACCTTAATTGACCCAATATTTGTAGCACCAATGGCAGCAATAGCCATGAATCCTTCTTCCCATAAACCTTCAAGTACAACCTGGTGTCAACAGAATTGCAGAAGCTACCTATGAAACCCATACATATCCATGAAAGTGGTGAAAGAGTACTTAAGTAACGTACATTCACAAATTAAAATTTAACTTTGTGCCAATCAAGAATAGGATAAAATAGAACTTTAAGGAAATTCATGACAATTCTATAATATTTTTCAGTTTTCCATTCAAGTAGAAGGGAAGGGGAAACCACATTGATGTTTCTGATGAAAATGCAACAGATTAACAGTTTTGAGAGAAGCGTACAAACCAAGCCATCACAACTACCTAGATACCATGCAGATGATTGACTATAAAAAATATCCAAAACAAGGAACGGATTAGCTCATGGTGTACAATGCCATATTTTAAAGTAAGGAGAAATAATGGAGTTATTGTCTAGTAAAGTTTGTCTACTTCTGTTTATGAACTTAAAAATTAGGAAGTCGAATAAACAAATTATGCATGAAATGTGAATCTATTCATGCCATAAGCTGGTCTTTTGTTTTGCATTTTTGTTTGATTTCATTTGCCCCTCCATTCCTTACAAGGTAATTAGCAGATTTGATTAGCTAAATTGCATAACCACTCCAATGAGAAAAGTACCACCAACAACAGAAGATAAAGTAATAATGAAGCTTCTATGATGGCGACACTTCATGTCAAGTACCAAAAATAGACTTATTTGAAAAATCAGAATTACCCTTTCATTTTCAACATAAAGATTCCTGATTGTTCTTGTAGCACGTTCATTTAGAGGAAATAAGTGCCCTATAAAAAAAAAATTAGAGAAAAAAAGCAGTGAATATAATTAGATCGATTAAATACTAAAGGGATTTTATATTTGCAAGAATAATTCCACAAGAATAATAACAAACACAGGTATAAGCTGCTAAAGAGATTCAAACATGCTTCTCTTCATGTACTTGGTAATTGGTAATTATCACAGTAGCTTAGATAAATTCTATAAATGAACACCAATGAGTACAAAAGCAATCAGTTTGGTGTGGCATATGTATATTCAGATTCAGCATTCCATAATTAAAAAAAAAAAAAAATTCCTCCCAAGGCATATGGCATGGTCATTTTGCACAGCCCCACTCATCTCCTTCCTATTTTTCATTGCTACAACATCCTCTTAAGGACTAAATAATATTTCCTTCTATTTCTTGTTATGCCTGGCTAAATTCCATAAAATAATTTATCCAAGTGGAGCACTATGTTCTTAAAGACCAGCTGAAGTTGGTGGGCTTTGGAGGATCACAAGAAAGAAATGCAATATATTTTCTCTTATATTCTACCAGGTACCATGGACCTTTCTAGATGATTCCCTTGTGATAGACAATTTGTCCTATATTTTCTCCCCACTCCTCCCCCTTGCTCTCCTTGAATCTCTTTGCCTATTTTAATTATTATTTTGAAAGTCTTTTATTATTCATGTTCACATTCTTATTGTCATACCACATGGATAAATGAAGTCAGAAAACAAACATCTCAGCATAACCTTATTAACCAGTAGATTGTCAACTATAAACATCAAATCATGGATATAATAGAAACGGTTGTAAGCGTAATCAAAGAACCAAGAAAATAGTGAACCACATAGTATAAAAGTTAAACAATTTCTTTTTATAACCAAATACAAAGCAACTTGAGTAACCTGCAAAATGCCGGCGGACAAGGACATTCCATTCAACTGGTGAGTGTATGCGATGATAGTCACCAGGCCTCAAGTATATCACACAATAGTAAAGGCCCTTTGTTGGACTGCAATCAATTCTTTTGATATGTAAATTGCTCAACTCATCAAAACCTTAATCCCCAGTACATAGGTCAAATATGCATATAATATTCTTTGTGGAGTTCCTGATTTCACATGCAATAAAAGGTCCTTAATAACTACACAAGAATGGTAAAACACACATGTTGACAATTTGCAAACTTCAACTTTCACATCACTCATGGAGTCACTCACTTTGTGTCTGTTTGGCATTTTGGAAAGCGCTTCTTAGAAAAAAATATCATTTAAAATGCTGTTGAAAAAGCTATTTTTATTATTTTAATGATCTTATGATTAAAACTTGTCAAATTAATTTTAAATCAATTTTTAATACTTTCTAGCTATTATATTTAAGAAAGCCTTTTCTCAACAGCAACTTTAACAACAATCCCTTGAACTCATTGACTAAGGGAATCTTAAGTCTCTTCCTCTTAACTCCAATTTGCTATGACACAATTTCATGAATACTGTGCATCCATTGACTAAGATTTTCCATGAAAAATGGAACTAGAAGAACTTGACTGGCAGATGTCTAGTATAGTCCAATAATGATATTATATTAAATGCTAGAAGCATATAATGCAAAAGTCAAATACTTGGAGGTTAATCTGCAGAAACTGCTAGGCAATATATGTTTCAGGCCTCATCGGTCATCAAAGTTGAATCCACATGGTAGTGATTGAAAAATCAACAATTAGACATGGTGGTACAGAATTACCGTGCTGACACAGTGTCCCTGACTTTAGGAGAAGCCAATGAAAATCTCCACCATGACTTCTTACTGTTTTCTCGAAGATTGCTTTGTTGTTCACTACTCTTTTCTTGGACATCCCCATCAGCTATCATAGGAAGGAAGGAACTAGCACCAAGAAGAGAAGAAACAGAGTAGGAAAGACCTTTGACCTGCTCAATCATAGCTCCTGATCCTTTTAACTCTCCGAATCTTAGTATAGTGCCATCCACTGGACTAACCTGAAAATACAACAAAATATGGCCATATAAAGTTTAAAGAAGTTAGCAGGACCTCAAATAAACAACTTCAGAAAAGTAAAATGCACAAGAAGCTTGTTACCAGTTACCAGGCAACATGGATCAGGGTCTATAGGCCTGGTGCCTTCTTTCAAGGCACGGACAAAAAATTCCTTCAAAGAAGCATAATTGTCAAGAGGCAGAGCTGCTTCTTCTAGGTCTGAGAAGCAACAAAGATTATTAACTTCCCACATATTTTTCCTTTCTCGTTAATCATCCACATACTATACCATTATTACAGAATATGATCACTACTACCAATGGCTACAAATCATCAATCAAGTAATGAAAAAAAGTAAAAACAATCATACTTGAATGGAATGCCCGAGCCCATGCTCTGTAGACATATGGACGAAGCCATATGGGAAGTTCCTGAAAACATGATCCCTTAGCAAGTTATAATTTTCGCATAAAGGTAAGGCAGCAGTACAGAGAGAAAGGAACACATGCTGAAATCCTATCATTTTATCCAATAACAAAATGACAGCATATAAACTATGAAAAAATTTAGCTACAACTATGAAATGAATAAATAATGCCTAAATGAGTAAAATATACTTCTAAGACTAAAATAATGAATTAAATCCAGTAACATAGCAGAAAGATGAAAGCACCACTTAGCAGTCACAACGGCAGAGTTAAGAACATATAAACATTGAGGTTGAAAATAGTCAGTCTACATGAACTTGTAGGGTTAAATTGATAAGTACTTTAAAGCCCCTCAGTAAATGTTCCACTATAGCCAAGACAAAATCCTAAGATTAGGTGCTCACTGCTCAAACATAAGCATCCCTCCAAGGTACATGCAAAGCTACAGTAGACACTTTGTTCAAGTAGAGAATCAATCATGCCTTTGTCTCAGAAATTACAGAAAAGAATGGGGCTCTTGTTCATGAGACAAACTTTTGTAAACATTTCGAATTGCCCCATAAGGATAAAAGTATTGAAATGCCAAAAAAAAAAAAAGGAGGTCCATAGATGCAAATAAAAAGTAATCAACGCCAAAACGGACATAGTACTAAGAAGCAGGGCAATCACGTGATACTAAATATAGTGCGTGTATGTGAATATAGTGTCTGTATGTGTGTGTATCAGTTCACAGGTTCAAACAAACCTTGGCATTTTTATTCATATTTATGTTAATTAGCATAGTTTATGCACAAAGTAGAATAAATTTTAAAGAACGAACCTAACTTTTAGTACCTATAAAGTACAAACAATTAAAAAGAATTTTGTGAATTTTTCTAAGGTATGAGCAATTGTATTTGTGTTTGGCTGACTTCTTGAGGTGTAGATGAGTTCTCTAACTTTTATTGACGCAAAACAAAATCAGTTTACATTTGAAAATCATCAGCACTACACAAAATTCAAACTTTTCCAACAACTTTTTTCCTATTATATCCACCAACACAAAAAAAAAAAAAAAAAAAAGTAGAGAGAGAGAGACAGACAAATTGGCCATAGAACTATCTGTTGTATTTTAAGGAAAAGGAAGAATACTCACAATGCCTGTCAAGGAACCCCAAAATCTAGAAATGGAGCGTAAAGGAATCATCCTCAGAAATGTAGCCTAAAATTGGGAATGTCAAAGAATTTTTTAAAATATTAGAAATCAACATCATAGCATCTAAGTAGTAGAAACAGAATTGCCAGTAAATATATAGTCAATGCATGGAAACATAATCTTTGGTACATTCACATAAATAAATTACCTTTACATCTGGTTGAAACTCTAATTCAATTCCTTTTTCCTGTGCCTCTTCAGTCTGCCGTTGAGAGAGAAAACAAACTTATAACAAATTAATAATTAACAGATCTTCAAAAAGCCATGATACCAACAAATAAACTTCATATTAACAATCACAAAGCAGATACGAAGGATATGAGTTGTTGTAGACTTGTAGAAATAGTAATATATGCAACAAGGTAATAACATCTACATGTTTGCTTATTTATAATAAGTAGATACCTTTTTGTCATCATAGAGACGACGTGCATGAAGGGCACCAAGCATGAGTAGAGTAGCCACAGTTGCACCAGGCAACAGAAAAGTACTACCTGCACAGATATTGATCAATGAACTTCACATGCTTTCCAAGAAGCCATCATCACAATTATGACTCATTATTCGAAAAGTAACGGTTTATGACATTTTCCTGCCTGCTCTACCCTTGCCATAGACATCACCATGTTCCTGAATTTCCTTGTTTACTAATTCTTGGAAGAACATCAACAATTTTGCCAATTTTCATTAAAATTTTACCTAGATACAGAAACAATTCTTAAGAATTACTACAAATTTCAGTTAAAACTCCAAATTAACAACTTGGGCAGTTGGGCTAGCTCTGCTAGAAGTAAGACAAAGGGAGAGCAAAATTTGACTTATAATGCATCTATTAAACATTGCCCTTATTTTGCCTTCCTAACCACCCCCTCCCCCCCAACCAAAATATATATATATATATGAAACTGAAAATCCTAATTCTTCAAAAATTAGTCAGCCAGTTAAAAATTTTCATTTCTAAGGCTCGATTTATTTGGGGCACTCTAAAAAATTGTCAACAAAAAATATTTTCCATTGACTAAGTCATTTTTAAGGAAAATCACTCTTTTTTTTTTTTTTCCAGATGAGGAAGTTATTTTTCATTTTTTAGACTTTGATAATCTTATCAAAATGTGAAAATACTTTTATATATATATATATATAATCGCCTATTATTAATTTAACATTGTAACAAAAACATATATACAAACGAGCCAGCCTTAGGTGTAAGAATATTCAGTCGGTGCAACCCGTGAAAGATGAAAATTTTCACCTCCGGCAATGTTATATGGTCCCATCTTCTCTGCTCTCAGAGAAGCACTTTTTCTCTTGGCATTAGCAAAAATCATTGCTTTCCATAAAATAACCAGAAATACAATGCGTTTGGAACCGAACAGCAAACAAATTAAACCCTTGTAATTCCTTTTCTTACACACCAATTGTTCTAAGCATCAGAATTCAGGGCATAGTAGTGCGTTAGCAGAAATAATTGAAGTGTTTTCTCAACGTCATTGCGTTTAAAAACAATAAAATTAGTTGTATAGAACTATCCAAACAGCGCCTTATCAACTAACACAATAAAAAGCAAAGGACGCCGAAATCAAATAGCCTTTCCATCTCTTTTTTCCAAAATTTTCTCAGATTCCAAACAGAAAATTACTCCAGAGACGACGAGTTGCGTTGCTAATCTAATTAAAGTAACTGACCTTGGCCTTGGGAGCTGCTACTACCGTTGCCATTGAAGGAAGCACGAGCTTGAGACACTTTTTGGACCTTTTTAAGAAACGAGGTAAAGAATTGGCGTTGACAATGGTGCTGGTTGAATCGTAAATTATGAGGGAAAATAGGGACTTTATGGGAGAACCGGAATTTCATCTTCTGTGGAATGGTTTGATTGGCAGAGATGTTTGGTTTCGATAGGGTTTTTCTGCAGGAACGAGTCCCGGAGGGAGGGGGAAATGGATGGTTGAAGTGAAGAAATAAAACGACGAGTGTTTGCACCGTTTTTGAGTAATGACGACGTTGAAATTTTGTGCAGCAATAAAGGAAACACCAGCCCAGGCCCAGCGATGAGCCGATGGTAAAAGCATCTCAATCCGATGTTTGATCCTTTGATCTATCCCTTTCCTCCATATGCTGTTACACGTGATGTTTAAATGGGAAATCCCTTATGATGTATGTTTCGTAGGATGGGAAATCTCTTAACGGTAAGACATCCTCGGGCTTTTTTCCTAAAATTTTAGCCAACTACTCAATTAAGCCCCTCAATTTATTTTCAAAAGTTATATCAGCCTTTAAATTTAATCAATTAAATTTGAGAAATTATCGAATTTTATCAATTAAGCCATAGTTCAATAAACTTAATTTTGTACTGCACTAATTATTAGCCAAAATTTTTGTTTTTCTCTTTTGGCCATAAAATAAGGGTAAGTTCACCGAGGAATGCCATCTGAAATAGTACTCTTTTTTCCTTTCCTTCTCATTTAGGTCTCTTGAACTTACTCTAGTTTGGCTCCCCTTATCCTTTCCAGGCAAAGAAAAGCTCTTCTTCTTCGATTTGATTGTGAGTTTCCCCTCTTCATTTGAGTTAGATTGTGTACATGGCTTTTATGTTATTTCTTGCTTACACATTGATGGAAAATAGAAAGGGTTGTTTTACAGATTTTCTTTTGTTTTTTTCTGTATGCTTACTTTGGGTTTTGTGGCTTTTGTAAGTGATACCTTGGAGCTGAGGTAGGTGATCTCGGGGACACTAGCACCTTAAAAGGTTTTTAATCTCTCAACAGCTATAGGAGAGTGAGATTTTTTAAGAGCTATGCCTTCCTCTTTTAAGGTCTTTTGCATCTCCATTGTAATACCTCTTACTCGTCTATAGTGTAATCAAGTAAAGCGTGACACATTCGGTGCTGGAACACCCTATCTCATTTTGTCATGTCCATTGTTAATTTGAAAACATGTGGTCAATTTTTTTTTAATCACAAATTATTTCTGTGAAAACCCGAGTAGAGCCTCTTATATTTATTAGCATCTGGCGGGTTTTGCTATTCACATGTTAAAAATAATTTCATATCTATCTCATATTTACATATATATCATGTCATATCATATTATTTCTGCTTATACAATTTCAAGAAAATATATTTTTCATTCATTCATTTATACGGAAGTTTATATAAAAAAGTTCACAATTTTATTTACAATCCAAAATGTTATTACAATTTATTTACAATGTTCAAAAAGAGTTATACTGTATCTACTTATGTACAATAAATCAAAATACAAAACCTAATAACATGAGCCCTACTAAAATAAATACAAAAAACTGAGGTGACTAGCAGACACTATCAGATCTGATCAAATCGCTGTCAGGGCACTACTACTGCGACTGCTACTGTGGCTGTTGCTGTGTCTGGTCTCCAGTACCTATGCGATGGAAAAACCAACGCGCTAAGCGAATTGCTTACTGGTGCGTAACTTTAAAGTAAAATAACTGAATAATTAAAAATAATAATTCTAGGTGGAATTTCATAACTCTAGGTCAACTGTATTTTTATTGCACTTTAGAAATAAATTAATTATCAGTATCTTATCTATTCATTTATTTCATTCCCAGTCTTTTAAAATCATATCAATGCCCAAGTAACCTATAACAGACTATAAGGCTAGATACACGGGAGTATACTGATTAGACCTCCATATGTCTATCCTGTATACAACTGTCGTGTCAGGCACAAGGCTAGTTGGCAGGCTATCAAAGCTGAAAATGAAATTAGGCTCAATGGCCAACGGGCAGGTATATAACTTATCAGACATATTTTATCAATCAATGATTATTCATGTATGCAGTACTCCTATCTGTAGTCCTTAATTGGTATACTAATCGATCCAACTATATACATAAGCCTATGTTCACTTTGGGCAACTAAGCATTATCAATTACTTATTAGAAATTTCATGTCACTTTGTAGTGGGAAAGTGGGTCCCACATACCTCTTTCATGTAATTCAGTGCTTAGTAACATATTAGAGTTAAAACCCTACTATAAATTTATTTGTCTTATGAACCTTTCTTTAGGTTCAGTTTTAATGGCTTAACTTCACCTATCAATTTGATCACTTTGTAGCCACTGTTTGGCCATACTTTCTTCATGGAAGTTGTTCTTCTATGTCTCGTCTTTATTTTTCCTTTTTGAATTATGTCATTTGGATTTATAAAGCTCAAGTTATGGTCAAATAACCATAACTGGTTCGATTTAAATTTTTGATTCCTTAACTAGGTAGTTTTGGTATCATATTTTATCAATTTATTTGAACAGATTATAGAAATATTTAGGCTTAGTGTTCTTCATAGGATTTGTTGTCCTATGTCTTGTGGTCACTCAGAATTTTTAGTTGCAATGTTTTAAGTTTTGTAGAACCATTTATAACCTAATAACTGGCCTGGACTATTCTGGAGTCAATAGTAACTTATGAAATTTCCAGAATTGGTATATTGACTTGATTTAGCCAATTCACCTAGTTCCCTTGATTTCTGAGTTTTGGTCAAAATACCAATATTGTAGATTGATGTTTTGTGGACAGTTTTCCATTGGTTTCATTGCATTTGGATTTCTATAGACTAAGTTATGGCCTTTTTGCCAAAACTGGTCAAGTAGCCTATGTCTAGCAAAATCTGGGTAGTTTTAGTTCTGGACAGTTTTGTTATCAAAATTGGGCTAGCAATTTGGTTTGGTTAAAGGCATTTCTGGGCTTTGTGTTCTTCATAAAAGTTGTAGCCCTATGTCTAAGCTTTCCAATGGTATAAAATTCAGGTCATTTGGACCTATCTAGAGTGAGTTATGACCAAATGAATGTGTACTGTTCATTTGGTCAATTTTCTAGATTCATCATTTGGTCATTCGGATTAGGGCAACATTTAAGTCACTTTTTGGACAGAATTTAAACATGGTTTCTTCATGAAAAATGGTGCATTTTAGGTCTACTTTTACCTCCAATTAGCCTCATACCAATTGGAGCAACACAATTTCGGTTATGGCTCAAAATACACACTGAATTCAACAAATTCCCAACCTGCAAAGAAATTGCACTCCCAAATATCATTCCTTCGACTACCTTACTTCAAATTGGCATTCATGACACTTCTAAATATCATCTCAATACTATCACGTTCCAGCAATTACGTCAAGTCTCCAATATGTAGTTCAAAACCGTAATCCACATTGTCAAGGTTAATCACAATATACACATGAAATAAAATTTCTATCACAAATAATTTCATCAATCAACATATAGCCCTCATCTACTTATTCATCAATACCATTAATCAACATTTACATACATGAAATTATCAATCTCCTAAGTTCCTCAAGGCTGCCGAATTGAAATAATTGCACAAAGTCTTCAAATAATTGTTCAAACCCTAATTCAAATTATCGACCTCAAATATACACATACAATATCACTTCTAATGCATCTAAGTGTATCAATTAACATCACCAATCATCTTTATAATTAGGAATTCATCAAACTCTCAAGAAAATTTCAGCTGCCAAAATGAAACACTTCTCCTACCTTACCATTTCTTTTGATTTCAAGCATAATTCACTTCATCCTAACTTCAAATCAATTTTTAATGAAACAAGGAAGAGGATATAAGCACTAACCTCTTTGTTCACTTTCTTGAGCTTGTTAAAACTTCAAAATTTCTCCTTCCTTTTGTTGTCTATATACTTCCCAAGGTGTGAGGACTAATTCTTGTGAAGTGAACTTATGATTTTATGTTGAAAATGAAGAGGATTTAAGCTTGCATGAAGAGAAAATCCATGGGGGAATTGAGCGAACCAAATTTGGCCATGGATGAGAGTTGAATAAGAATATGAATGTGAGTGGAGAGATTTGTCACTTAATGCCTTTATATACCCCCACTAACTTTGGTTTAATTATTATAATAATCAAAGTTTTAATATTTCAAATAATACCCCTCATTTTTTTCTTAATTACATTACATGTATAGTTTCATATTTTCATGGGATTTTTAAAATTTTAATATCACTCATTTTAATGGACATTTAGGTTAAAAGTCAACTCTAGGTGCCAAATGACCAAAATGCCCCTCTTCGGGTTATAGTCACACTTTTTCAGTAATACCGATTAAATTCCTGATCCGACGGTTTCTTTAAAAACTTTCATTTGTACCGATTAACTAAATTTTCTTTGATATTTTTAATGTCATTTGTACCTCAGTAAACCTTTAATTAAGTCTCGAAAATTATTTTCTAGGGTTCTCCGCAGGTCTAGAATCGTCAACTGTCTATGCAGTAACTTCTCGATACAGTCACCCATCGCTGAAACTACGACTCATTTAACCTACTTACATTTCATTTCTTTTATTTTTCCTTAATTTTCCTTGTATTTTCTTATCATTTATTCCATCATTTTATATTTCCTCACTATCATTTAAGTGTAGTTCCAGACATCCTAGTTGTCTGGACAGACATTAATCATCGGAACAGTAGAACGTACAGACTGCCTATGGTGAGGGCGTTACATCCATGGTGTTGTGTTTTTCTAAGTTTGTTTCTAATACATAAAAAAAAAAAAAGACTTGATCACTCCAAATTAAGACGTGTACATCTAGCAGTAAGGCAGAGCAAAACTAATAGTGAAATTACAAATAACCCAAGAGACGAAGCCAGGGGGTAAAGATGACCTCCTATTTGTACAAAATACCCAAACGACCACCACTCAACCATGAGCTTCCTGTGAGGGTCACCTCTTGGATCACAGAGAAAAGGAACTCATAAATTCATTCTCCATCAGCCCTAGCACGCAAAAGAAATGTCAAGCTTAGCATGCAAATACTGTTCACTAGAGTTGGCAAATTTTGGCATGACTCGATATATAGTTAAATGGGTTTGTGTTTAGCATAAATAGGTTCAGGTCATAAAACGTGTTAGAACATACTAAAAATAAGGATTTAATCGGGTTGACCTATTTAACTCAATAAAACACGCAAAAACCCGTTTATTTAATCAGGTTAATAGTTAATTTGTGTTATTTTGATCTATTGAAACCTATTATGATCCCTTTTATTTATAATTAAAAATATAATTTTACTCTCAATATCTTATAATTTAAATTTTCTTGTTATTTTTATGAAAACTTGATATTAAAAAGAAAATCTGAATTCTTGATTAATATCATAATTATCTTATATGTATATATTAAACAAAGTTACATAGTGAACTAAAAGAAAAAATTTAGACTCAAACATTATAATTGATTTCATCATAACTACTCAATTTATATATGAATAAATTATATGAGTTTAAGAAAATAAAACTATAAAGTGATTTTAAATTTCTTTTGAAGATTGTTAATATTTAAAAATAAAATTTTATTCATGTTAAGAATAAAAATAAAGGACAAATTTAATAAAAATTTAGTATTTATTAAAAAAATAATTTCTACGAATACACTAATAACATAAATTATTGATATTATTAATTATTTATTTATTTTAATATTATTTTAATTCAATTTATATAATAATTTAATAGATGTAATTCATATATATACATATGAGGGAGATCATATATAAAGTTAAAGTGTAATGCAATTGGTTATTAATTATATGAGCATTGGATAATCCAAGTTCAAGTCCTATCCCCTCCCTTACATCTCAAACTTTTTAAGTAAACAAGTCATACGGGCCATTTAAATGGGTTATATGCCAATTTAGATGACCTATTTATTTGATAAATGAGTTACTAAATGGGTTATATGGGTGTGTTGTCTGACTTGTTGAGGTGACCTATTTATTAAACGAGTTACAAGTCGTGTCATATGACCTGTTTAATAGATAGATTATATTCGGATTGAGAGTTTATGATATAATTAATAATTTTGTCATGTTTGGATTGAACATAATTATGTTGTGTCAGAATGAGATATGAGATATGACCCATTTAGACACGACACAAATTGTCACCTCTATTGTTCATTTGAGAATCATACCCGTCATTAATGCATTGTCTAGACCCAGTATCATCCAGGACCAGGACGCTTAATCAATAAGAAGGATGAGTAATCTCCATGCGTCATCAATCAAGATTACCCCAAACATCATATCATAACAGTAGGAGTTCACTTTATCAATCAAGAGATAATATAAACAGGTTAGGAAAATACTAAATGTTCATCATTCACCTTTCCTTTTCACATAACTAACTTAATCATTGGAGTGCCAATACGTGCTGCTTCCACCCTCTTGGCCCTCTATGATACAATACAGTTTACAACTGAAAAGGATGAGTTGTAATTCTATTAAAGATGTTGTTAGATTAGTTACAAATTTGTTATAAATGTTCAAATAATTAGTGAACTAGCTGATAGTCAGTGAAGTAGCTGATAGTCAATTACTGTAATCTCCATATAAAGAGTTTACTCTATTGTAATTAGTGTGTTTTTTGAATGAAAACTCTATTCTCTCTTGGATTCTTCCCTATTCTTCTTTTTGAATTTTCTCGCTTCTTCCCTTCTCTTTCTTTTTCTATTAAATCTACATCAAAGGTATTAGTGCAAGTTGATTCTCGGCCATGTTGGAATTACAAGTTCTGATTTGCTTTTCCTTTCCCTTTTATTCTCATTTTCCATGTTCTTCCTTTCTCTTATGATTCTCCCAATTTCTTCTCAATTTTTTCATAATTCTTCTCTAATTCTTCTTTCTTTCTTGAAATCTTAAATCAAATTCTTCCTTTTTATGTGCTTTCTAGTTATTTCTTCTACTCTGTTCTTTAATTTTTCCTTTCTAGCATTTTAAAAAACCTATTTCTTGAAAGGGTTTCAATTTCTTGAAATTCTTCTCTATTCTTGATCCTTCTTCAATATTTTCTTTTTCTCTGTTCTATTTTCTTTGGTCTCTCTAAAAGTTACCAATAGCAGACCATGGAACTAGAGAAAATTATTCAAGGTATGCTTGAAATTATCGGAAAGATGGGAAAAGAAAATAGAAATTTCTAATAAGTCAGTTCAAGAAGAAATAAAAGTTCAGAGTTTTGAGAATGGGAACAATGGAGGTGAATTGGGATTACCAATTCAAGGATTAAAGACTAATGAAGGCCAGGCTAGAAAAACATATCTCTATCAATGTCACGACCCAAAATTTTGTGTAGTAATCGGCGCATGATTTAAGTATTCTTAAATCATGCAAGCCTTATCAGAGTATCTTGAATAAATATATTATCACTTACTAATCCAAAAAAATAGAGAAAATTCAAATAAACAAAATACTGAATAAACATCATAAATATCTTATAAGTAAACTGCGTAGTTTCTACAGATTTCAAATAAAAACTTAAACTATTCAATAAACTAAACTAATTATTAGTCCGAGGAAACATGAATTTGGACATACCATGAGAACAAATCAAAGATTATCCCTCTCTAGAAAATGGACTGAATATTTGGATCAGCTGTAGAATTCTACTGATCTGAAACAGATAACAGACAGAGAAAACGTGGTTTGAGCTAATACTCAGTGAATGATAATTATAGCACATAATGGAATAGGAACAGACAGACACTTGATTAATTTGACAATAAATTTTCTATTCAATATAATCATGCTTATGCTATCAAAATCATTAATAAAATAATTTCATAAAATATATATATAAAAGAAGTTCATTCAATAAAATTTTTATGGTACAGTACAACAGGGTGATGATACCCCACATCAGCAAAGGCCATATGGTAAGCGTACTACCAAATATTAGATACCTTCCTCCTCCTTCACAGATATCAATACATATGATACTAATGCAAACCATAAATTGTAATGATGTATGACTAAACAATGCAACCTAACATCATGATAGTTCATACGGTGGGGTCAGATAATAGATACAGATACTGGGCACAGGTACCAATTCAAAACAGAAAATCAATTTATACAAATTAATCAAAATCAACAAAAAAATTTTAGATAGTAAATAATAATTGATAGTGCAACTTCAACAGTTTATTTCAATAATTTCAGAGAGTCAATAAGATCAAATCTATTCACTGTAACACATCGGTAAATTTTATAGTCAGATATCAATCAATATATAGACATTAAAGGCTTGTTCCCGGAATCTTAATAGCTCTAGTGTAGAGATAATTGACAAAATTAATTATTTAATCAAAATCGAAATAAAATTCAATAATAAAATAAAACTCTAAAAAGTCACATGTAAAATAATTGTTAAAATATTGATTTAAATTTTCATTTAATAACAAATTTAATATTGAGAAATTTTAAAAGGGACTAAAACGGTGCCATGTACTATAACTACCACTCACCTAGAGCCTCCAAAATAATAGCTAGATTCAATAAAAGAGACAATTTCAGCTGACAGATTGAATAGTCGAATCTTCTTGAACACAAAATCGAAGGTGATGAACAGAGAAGTAAGAATTTAGGGATTTTCTGCGCACATTAGATTATAAATCGCAAATATACATATAACAGTAAACAAAAGATGATGAAAATGCATGTTAAGAGTATTTAGTATAAAAGAGGGTGATAAACAAGTTTTGAGAGCAAAGTTTAGCAGAAAGAGACGATTAGGGTATATATATTTCAAGAGTTCTATCAGATATAGAATGGGATAAAAGTTATTATTGAACTGAATTGTTTATATTACAAATATATATTTAATTTCAAAAATAATAATATATAAAAATAAATAAGCAAGCCATCCAATAAAATATTTCCTTTTTTTTTAGATAAATATATTAAATTATTGTTAGCTAATTAAAATAAATAAATAAATAAATAGATAAAATATTGGGTTTCTACAAATATCAAAAATTGATATTCATCTCTCAATCACAAATATCAAAAATTGATAATCATCTCTCAATCACAAAGACTCTCTCAGAATTAAATGCAAAGAGGAAACAAGGTCTTTGTCTCTGGAGTGAAGAAATATACACATTAGATCATATTTGTGACAAAGAACCAATGTGGGTCACCATTAGATGAGGAAGTCATTGGAGCTTTTGAATTCAATGAAGAAAATGAGGAAAATGTTGATGTTATTGAAGACTTCTCCTGGTCTTGGAAGAGAAATAAAAAATTCAAGAAAGTTTTGATAAAATAAAAGAAATTGATGAGGAAAAATTTATGGAAGAGCATTAGGAATTGGTGACATTTTCTTCTGGACAAATTGAAGAATATCTAGCTGAAGATGTTTGTGCATCTAACCCTTTGCCTCCATATTCAGCCTCAATCAATGATGGTTATGCAGTAGTTGCTTTAGATGGGCCTGGTGAGTATTCAATAATCACTGAATCAAGAGCTGAAAATGATAGGCTTGGTGTGAACATCTCCAGAGTATTTTTATATAATTCTGGATTGAGTGCTTGGATTATAGATGAGAGTAAATTTGAGTTTGCAATTGATTTTAATAACCAAGATTTTAATGTGATGAAGGCTAAATCTTACAAGGTATTCTTGGAGAACATCAAGTGCAAGATGACATCAATGCCAAATCAAGATTCAATTGGGTCAATTGGGTATTTGGAATTGATCAAATGCAAGATGAAGCCAAATTGTAGCAAGGGTTTTATTTTTCATTTAATTTGGTATTTGGATTTGATCAAATGCAAAATGAAGTCAAGTTGTAGTAGCAATTTTGGGAAGAGCATTTGCAATATTGATATTATTGCTAATGTCAAAGATTTAGAGCCCAATGTTGATACGGTGGTTGTAAGAGATTTGTTTTTGTAGCAGCGAGTCTTGAGAAAGAGATTGGTGATTAATTTAGATTCAATTAGCAGAAGCTTCCTCCCTTGAGGACAAGAAAGTTTTTGAGCTGGGGTGTTGAAGATGTTGTTAGATAAGTCGCAAATTTGTTGTAAATGTTCAAATAGTTGGTGAACTAGCTGATAGTCAATCTCCATATAAGGAGCTGACTCTATTGTAATTAGTGTATGTTGATTGAATAAAAACTCTCATCTCTCTTGGATTCTTCCCTATTATTCTTTCTGAAATTTTCTCCCATCTTCCCTTCTTTTTCTTTTTCTTTTTCTATTAAATTTGCATCAATCTATCCTATTTATCTTGCAGGATCCTTTAATCATCCTTACCAATCCATTAAGATCCATTCCTTAATACTTCTCCAACTTGATCTAGCAAGACATGCGGCAACACCCTATGCCACATTGAGTTTGCCATTCATCAGTCTCTTGGTTTCCAAACTCATTTTCCGCGACTCGACTTTGGGTGTACTGGCTGTTAGAGCATTCTTGGATTTTTCTAGCTTTGGCTTGTGTGTGCTCCCTGGCGCTTTCATCGTTTCTTAGCGTTGATTCGGCAACGAATTAATGGTGCACTTTTGGTGTTGCTAATGCTCTTCTCTTTTTCAGGCAGGAAGTTGCTCTTGCTACTTGCTAGGGTTCTTTTGCTATGGGGTTTGGATTTTTTGATGTCGGGCTGGGCTGGTAGCTAAGATTTTATTTAGACCATGGGCATGTTGTGGCCTGCTTATTGTATCGATGGGCTATGGGCCCTGTGATTCTAATCTATTAATGAAACCCAATATACCTTTAGGGGAAAAAAATGATTGGCTAAACTCAAATTAAGAGGATTTAATTGAATAAAATTTTTATGTTTTGTGCATTGAGTTTCCCCATTTTTCTTACTCTTTGATTTTTTTAATTAAAATTTACATTAATAAATTTCATGAGACATTAATTTATGAAAAAAAATCTAAGAACAAAAAAATTTTAAATTTCATAAATAAATAAAGCACAAAACTTGGATCAATATATATTATTTTAAATTAATAAATTATAAGATACACCTAATTCATTACTTATAAAAAATTAATTATTTTTAAAATTTAAAAATATAATTATTTGTGAATAATTAAAAATGTGAGAACTATAACTCTACGGGTGATAATATACATTCATCGCTTTTAAATTAGTCTCACATGAAAATCATATGGCATATGCACTCTTTAATTATTAATTTTTCTTAACAAAAATGCAAGAATTTTTCGAAAAAAAAAACCAAAAATAAATGTAAAGACAATAAAAATCGAATCGCATGAGAATGGTATATTCCTAGTAACGAAGATGGAGCACCATTCACCCCCACACGCGAGTCCAGTCAACTTCCGCTCACTACCAATGAAATTGGACCAGAAAGGAAACAAAATGAACCCAGACATTTGAAAGAGATCAATCAAGTAAGGCAACCAGCTCTTCTTCATCCATGGCAGCCAGCAATACTGTGAAGTATGGGATTATAGGGGTGGGGATGATGGGTAGAGAACACCTCATTAATCTCCATCATCTTCGCACAGAAAACGTGGCCGTTGTTTGCATAGCAGATCCTCATGTCTCCTCCCAAAAACTCGCTCTTGAACTTGCCCAATCCTTTGGTTGGCCTCTTACGGTATATATGCTCCATTATGATTGTCCTTCCTTATGCTCCCTTTTATCGTTACTTGATCATTTGTACAGGTTTTTTCAGGGCATCAGGACCTATTGGATAGTGGGCTCTGTGATGTAGTGGTTGTGTCGTCTCCAAACATGACTCACTATCAAATTCTTATGGATATTATTCACCACCCGAAACCCCATCATGTACTGGTGGAGAAGCCACTCTGCACCACCGTTGCTGATTGCAGGAAGGTCTGTCAGTTTCCATGGCTTTTTTTTTAATCCACTGCTTCAAGTGTTTAAAATTTAAACTATGCTTCTGCTTAAACATTAGTAGCATTTTCACTAGTTATTTTTATGTTTTGGAAGCTCAGCTGTGTCACTGTTTGGTGTGAATGGTGGGAAGAATCCGGAACTCGTTTGGGTACTCTGGAAGTTTTAAGGAACGTTTATTCTTGAACTGCAATCATAAAATTAAAGGGGTTATCTTGAATGTTTCTAGATTTAACATTTGGTGAGATTTTGAATTGTTTTCCCAGAGTCCATTTGTTACAGTTTGTGGGTTGGTGAAGGTGACTAAAGAAAAAGTAAACCAGAAAAGGAGAAAAGAAATTTATAGTTAGTCCCAGCTTAATGAACAGATATTTAGATATTGCTTTCTCTGAAATCTGAACGTGTGTGTGTCCTTGCTTCTTGGTTGTTGATCTTTCTGTTTTATTAGGTTGTATATGCTGCTAAAAAGAGGTCAGATATGCTTGTGCAAGTTGGATTAGAGTATAGATACATGCCACCAGTTGCTAAGCTGATTGAAATTGTTAAGGGTGGATCTCTGGGGCAAGTCAAAATGGTGGCAATCCGAGAACATCGATTTCCATTTTTGGTTAAGGTAAATTGTGCAATTTATTTTCCATGTTATCATTGCAGTCATCAATGTTCCTGACCAATTCATGTAATAGGTTAACAATTGGAACCGGTTCAATGCTAACACAGGGGGGACTCTGGTTGAGAAGTGCTGCCATTTCTTTGATCTGATGAGGCTGTTTGCCAGTGCAGATCCTGTTCGTGTTATGGCTTCTGGAGCTATAGATGTTAATCACAAAGATGAAGTCTATGATGGAAAGGTAAGTTCAAAATTTTGTGAATTTGATGAAGATAATTATGCACAATTTGGCCTGAGATAAAATTAGCTTTGTGTGTTTTCTCGGAGGTTGTAATACTGATTTACCAAGAAAGCCAGAACGTTAACCCAAATCTTTGAGTAATAATCAGAATCCCAATTTATCTTTAGCCTATTTGAATAGAAATCACACCATGTTTCACTACTCATAGCAAAAGCTTTTCTCTAACACTTCTTAACCTCGGTCTTAGATAGGGGATTCAGGGCCTGCAGCAAAATAGTTTTAACTACAGCCTGATCATATAATTAATTGGTAGTTTTTGTTGGGTCACTTGGGAGTTGATGGAATGAAGCTGGGTTAGCTGAGTACTTTTGCTTGGTTTGTAAAGATCAAGGGATCATGCTTGAACTAGATCCAAATTGTTTCTTATGTTTTATTCTTTGTGCTATTTTGCAGTGGTTAAAAGCATTGCACTGTTGGGCTATTCACTCCTGTGCATTGAATGATGTCTTATCATATGATAAAAGAGAGATGAATTCTGATGATGTTAAAGCCCTCTAATTCATTCTAGAAATATATTTAATTCATTCAAGTAACATATTGATTTAGTTTTCTGTGCCCTTATGGACCATAAACTATGCATTCTGTTTACATCAGTCAAATGAGATTGATCTAGTTAAATTATTAGTTAGACCAGTTGAGGATCATTGCCTATGCTTGGGAGTATGTAAATTTGACTATCCACAAGTGGTAATATTTTTGCCCTGTTTAAATGGTGCTTACTGAAGGAAAATATCACAACAAAGACTATCTTAACGACATTGAAGTGCGGTTGTCTCTCTAGCTCTTTGTTATGATTGTTCTGTTTTTTCAGCTTATTTGAGTTATATCTAACTAAATTGATTTGTAAGTCTATATGGATGTGTTTGTATAGAAATTAGGACAATTTTTGCATTAATTTATATGCATGCTTGTAATAGAATGTCAGTTCAAGATCTGAAATATTTAAAATTTCCTTTCCTGTTATTAGATCTTTTGCAACTTTCTTAGCAGTGGAAATCTTGAACTTTGTTCACAAATTTGCTTTTGATTCAGGTACCTGACATCATTGACAATGCATATGTTATTATCGAGTTTGATAATGGTTCTCGGGGAATGCTTGATCTTTGCATGTTTGCTGAAGGTAGCAAAAATGAGCAAGAAATATCTGTTGTTGGTGATATTGGAAAGGTAATCTCCCTTGCTCTCTCTCTCTCTCTCTAAGACATCCACACACATTTGCATTGTCTCTATGGGTGCAAGTAGCAGCTCAGCCTGCCATATTTCATTTGCCCTCTAGGCAATGTCCTTTGTTTGCCTCTTCATATGATTTAAATGGATCCAATTTTAGCTGAGTGACATCGCTTATTTTTATGCATTTAGATAAATTTGTGATCCTTAAAGTATAGTGCTATGTTCTTGGACATGCTATGCCTGTTTTAGTTGCTTTTGTTCATTTTATTGGCTTGTAACAGGGGGAGGCTTTTGTTCCTGAGAGTATAGTGCGCTATGGTACTCGAGTGGCAGGAAGAGATGGTGTCCAAACATTGAAGGCTGAAGATGACCGGATCAAGTGGGTTGCGTTTTCTCTTTTTTTTTTTTTTTTTTTTTTTTTTCTCTAATGTCACATTGATCTTGAGCATTGCTAAGCCTGCCTTCTAAATATGGTTGTGAATCAACTTGTTTTTCAGATATGATGGACTGCATCATGGGTCTAGCTATTTGGAACACCTTAATTTCCTGTCTGCAATTCGGGCAAAAGGTGAGAAAGCTCCTGCAGTGGATTTGCAAGATGGTTTGATTTCGGTGGCCATTGGAGTTGCAGCACAGCTTTCAATTGAGAAGGGTCGATTTGTTACAATTAAGGAAGTCATGGACGAACATCACTGGAATGATTCTGTTTGAATATTGATCTTAATGACTCCGTCTCTATTTGTGGTTGTTTCAGTCTTCTTGTTAATTTGTCTGTCATTTCCTTGTTGAATGCAAGAGGAGTCATGTTGTAAAAAGAAAAGAAAAAAGCCTGTTAATTATTCACAGAACTTGTTTATCTTATTCAGTGTTGTATTTGCTCCAGTTTCTTGATCTTCATAAACGACCAGACGTTTTGCTTTCTCTTCAACATTTAGGCTAAATACTAAGGGCCGATCGAGGTGGTCTATAAACGTGTGATAATCGAGAGACTCTCTCCTTCTCCTCTCTTTTTCCACAAAAAAATGATTTGTTATTTGGATTTTGGAAAATTCTTCCTTAAGCTTATAATGTATTAAGCCAAGGGAATGGGTCAAGATATAATAATAAATAATAAAAGTATTATTAATAATAACTCAAAATTAAAAAAAAAAAGAAGTATAATATTAACATTTTACCATTGAATTCAAGGGAATTTAATATCCAAAAACTATTAAGAATTACATTATTTTCTTTTTATATAATATAGAAATTCGAAATTTAGGCTCTCGAGGTTGCTACAAGGGTGTCATATCCACTAAACTCTATTTAATACATATAAAATTACACCATTATTAATACTATTAAATAATTTTTTTATATAAATAGCCAAATAAACATTTATTAATTAATTATATATGTGATTTCACAATTTTGAGTTGAAGAATATCAATTACTTTAAAAAGTTCATTTCAGAGTTAGCAACATGTAGAATAAATGGTAATAATCTATGCATATAAAATGTACTTTTGGTTTTAATTAATTTTAATTTTATAAAAAAAAAGACAATTGTTAGGGGGGACAGTGATATTTCTAAAAAAAAAAATTAGTATTTTTAATATTTTCTAATAGATCTTATTGGGCTAAAAAATTTTATTAAGTATTTTAAAATTTTTTAAGATTATAGACATAATTGTAATTTATAAAAAGAATAAATGATTTTGTTATTATTGTCTATTAGATTTTAATGGGGCACTTGACCCTTGTATTTTAAAAGTTGTTAGAGATTTATTAGAAGTTTTATTAATATATATATATATATATTTTTTTTTTCCATTACAATAAATCCATGATATTGAATTCTATTATTTGAAATTTGAATTTTTAGACAAGATAATCAAATGAAAGTCTAATACATTTCTCTTATCATTCTCTTTATCAATTTGAAAATTTAATGGCTTTTTTCTCATCTCTCTCTTACTAGAATTCCATCATACTCAAATTATAAAAAAAAAATATTTCTTTTGCAAATTAGAATCACATCATTTATTTTATTTAATCTATGATTTCAATTTAATTTATTTTTATGATTACTTTAAAAAATTATATTTGAATATACTGGATAAGTTTTTTAATTTTACACCATTAATATACTGTAAGTTCAGTTATTTCTAATGGGAAATTGTGAAGTATTGATTATATTTTTTAATCAATAATAATTCTATTTAATTTTGAGCAAGTAAATTTTGTTAAAAAAAATCATCTTGACAATTTATATTTATTTTATGTGTCGATTTATGAATTATATATTTTAATTTATACAACTAAAATAAATTTCTTCATCTATAACTAAAGATAAATCTAAGCTAACTCACGAGTTGAGAGTCCTTAAAAGGTATAACTGTGGACATTATATATTCAAGCGATATGAAATTTCACCACACCCCTTTACCCTCACCTAAAACCAGTTTGAGTCCGAGTCTAACTTGAAAGTTGGCTTGTGAGTTGAGAGTATTCAAAGGTATATAACTCTAGTGGGCGATAATAATGTAGGATTTCATTCCACACATTAATCACCCTCCCCCAACCAAAACTCTACCACTTTGAGCTTTGAGTCTTTGGACAATTTTGATGGTACTAGCTACCTGCTTTGCTTAAGTTTAGTTACTCCTGACTTTATGCAGGAGTGGAAAAGAGAACTTAACTTCAACAAGTTTGTCTTATTGTTATTCTGGCTCAGATCGGCTGTTATATTCCTGCCCGCTTCTCAACTATAAGGACAGCTGATCGTATATTTACAACGATGGGTTCAGTGGAAAATCTTGAATCTAACTCCAATACGGTTCAATTTCTAAACTATTGTCTTAAAAATGTTTAGCCCTTTGCTTAGTCTTACTGAAAATACATATTAAGATTGAAATATTGTTTTGAAAGTAAAACCATATCACACTCTAATTTTTATTCGGGTGCTGCAGTTTATGATTGACATATCATGCAGAATGTCTCACGACCAACATAGAAAGTAAAACAGAGTACAACTAGCTTGGAAGAAGAAAAGATCAAATTTCGAAAGCAAAACAGTATTTGCCAACAACTTCGAAGATATAAAATAAGCCATCTCTTAAAAAACCACTTATACGATGCCAAATTCATGAAACTCAACATCTCAACTCAGATTGTCAGGGTTCTAAATAATGCATGTCCAAATATTTCAATATCCAAAACTTCAAACTCATAATGATAACTACTTTTCCCTCCAGAAAAAAAATACATAAAAAGACATGTTCAAGCACAACAATGAACTCAACGGTATCTGCGGAGGGAGAGAGTGTTGTTTCTCTTCCAGGTTGCCCTGCGAGAAGGACGATTCTTGTGGTGCAAATGTCCCTTTCCCCGTAGACCCCTGTACTTCTTCCCAGCGGAAGTGAGGCCCCTGAGCTCTCTGTGCTTGTGAACAGGATTGCAGAGCCAGTTGATCCTTGGGTCATTACGAATAGCATTATGTGCAACATCAACCAATATGACCTCAAAATACTTGTAAGTAGAATCCTATACCAACAAATACATGTCATGAGGAAAACTATACATTTTAAGCAGGACAAGTGTACATCTAAAAATAGCCAACGAACCTCATTAATCCAGTATGAATTGAGAACCCTGAGACCTCCCAATTTCCTACCAGCACGCTCCTCTGCAACAGACCTCTTGCTTCGCTGAAACTTCAGTTGTGTCACACCCTGGTTGGTGGGCTTACCATAGACAATACCTTTGGGTACAGGCCTCTTCCTACCACCACGCCTAACACGGACACGATAAATCACATAGCCCTGAAAGTATTTACTGAATAATACTCAGTGCAAATAACAAGAGAACATGATTCATGCATATGTGTTCCAAGCAATACCAAGAGAAGAAATTAACAGAACGAGAAAAAGACTAACCAGAACAAATTTAAGGGTCATAATGTTGTATATCTTTGTCAGCAATGATTTTTATGACAAACAAGAGGTCAAAATACCACTATCATGTTCTATTGTATAAACATCCAATATATCTGTACTGTCATGCAAAGATACAAAGAGATCATGATTATCAAATCTTAATACAAATGTAACACAAAGCAAACAAGAAGCTCACAAGAAACACATGAAAAATGCAACGACAGTTACAAATAAAAACTAATAGCTTTTTCCCAACATAATGAGAAAATCATATTATTGATTAAAACTACCAAATAGGACTATATCGAATCGAGACAAAAGTGAATTCGACCAGAAAAAGAATCCACCTGGTCAGATGATCGACTATGTTGATATCGCTGGTCTCAGGAAGTATCTTATCATCATACATATACACTCTCCTAAGGAGAAATGAATATGAATCAAGATACCGCTTAACCAGCAAGAATCATATATTCCAAACAAAGTGCCCATTGTCCAGCAATTAGCATTTAGCAGACAAAACTTGCATGAGCTCAGGAAATCATCAAGTTCACAAGCATCTCCCTTGACACTTTATGGGGAACAAAATGAACAGTACTCCAATAACAAGTATTATATATAATATTTACAATACCAGATGAATATTATCCCAAGAGATAAACTAGTTACGTGAAGCTCCACATTTCTACGACTAAAGGACACATTTCTTATCATACCTGCTTGGCCTTGTAGCCCAAGCGGCGAGCCTTGTCAGGGCGTGTTGGATGGGTGACACGAACAATGGAAGGATGCTGGCGGTACTCCCAGCACCTCACCCTCTGCAAAAACCTCATCACATCTGATTGCTTCTTCCTCCATAGCTCAGAGACATACTTGTAAGCCCCTATTTTCATCAAATGCATAACGTTAAAACATTTACACTGCACATTTAACTTTTTACATCACAGGGGGTTAAGTCTCAAAACACATTCATAGCAAATGTACCCTTCAGAACAGAAAAGTATGCTTGTGTTCAACAAAAATATAACAATAGAGCACAAGGCTTCATGCATTTGATTAAATTCAATGGCACAAAAAAATAACAAAAAGCTTTACAGCCCATCCTTATTCGGAAATAATAATAACTCACAATTAAATCGGCATGCAACTCAGAACCCTTATTTTTATGTCAGCAACCAAATGCAAAGCTAAACAACGCAAGCATTTGCTCTTTTGAAAATCGAAGAACATCAAAACTGCAAAACTTATATTTGACAGTGGCAACCATAAGAATAATACAGTGGATCCCAAATTAGCGCAACGAAATGCTTAATGAACAGCAGTATGAAAACAAATAGATCAAACGAAATGGTAAGTTCAAGTGCCCTTTTGATGAACCCAAGATCAGAAAGACTCCAAAAAAACTAGGAAAGTAACAGATTTAACACCAAACTACGACTAGCTTTGAAATCTGTAAGAAACACACAGCCATCAAAATTGAAGCATTGTGAGATGAGAGAAAATCCAGTTTAGAGAGAGTGTACCCATTGGATCAGAGCTGGCTTGCGCTGTTTGTGACTAGGGTTTGCACTTACAAAGAGAGTGCCAAGTGCTTGCGATGAAAACCCTAGTCTGCCTTATAAATTGCAGACTCGAAATCTTCGCCGTCCATTTCGACGCAGATGTGGCATTTTGCACCCGATATAGAACGGTGACGTTTCCTACCAGCTGTTGCTGCTTGGATGCTTGGGCCATGAAATTATGGGCCAAGCCCAATGTCAGATTTGAATACCCAAAACGTAGCGTTTTTGTGTTTGGAACTTGGAAGAAAAACGCAGCACGGCAGCTTTGGCGATGGTCAACGTCTTCTAACGTGGCAGAATCTGGTCGGCTACTGATGTTACAGTGGTTCTAAGAGAAACCTTCTTTCACGATCACTCCCTTGCAGCTAAGCTTGCAACACCAAAATGGCGGCCTCTTCCTCAACTTTCACTCGAAACCCTACTTCCATTGCCACCTCCTTCAATTCCAAACTCTCCCTCTCTCTCTTCTCTCCTCGCTCTATTAAGCTGCCCTACATTCATCCACAACCCATCATCAAACCCCTTGGCTCCCACGCGCGGCCGCTCCCCGTCCTACGCGCCACCGCTACTCCCTCAGCTGAGTCCACCAACGCAACCACGTTCCATGGAATCTGTTACGTTGTTGGCGATAACATCGATACCGACCAGATCATCCCCGCCGAGTACCTCACTCTTGTGCCCTCGAACCCGGCCGAATACGAGAAGCTTGGTTCCTATGCCCTAATTGGCCTCCCGGCCTCTTACGAGACCCGGTTCATTGAACCGAACGAAATGAAAACGAAATACTCAATAGTTATTGGTGGCGATAATTTCGGGTGTGGTTCATCGCGTGAGCATGCGCCGGTTTCTCTTGGTGCTGCTGGAGTTGCGGCTGTGGTTGCAGAGTCTTATGCTCGCATCTTCTTCAGGAACTCGGTGTCCACCGGAGAGATATATCCCCTGGAATCGGAGGTTAGGATTTGTGAGGAGTGCAAAACTGGGGATGTGGTGACTATTGAGCTTGCGGAGAGTCGCTTGATTAATCACACTACTGGCAAGGAATACAAGCTGAAGCCCATTGGGGATGCCGGGCCGGTGATTGAGGCCGGGGGCATTTTCGCCTACGCAAGGAAGACGGGGATGATCCCATTACAATCCGGCTAGAATTGAGGTATATACGTTCTTGATTTTATATGATCGAATGCAGTTGTCTGGGTTAATTTAACCTTTCTGAACTTCAATTTATATCAATAAAATCAGTCAATTTTTATTTCATTTCAATAAGGTCACAAGTCTCATTTTTGTAGATGTCAATCCAAAATTTTGGTGTTGTAAAGACAGAATAGAAAAGTCTACTAAAAAATTTTACCCGATTCCATATGAAAAATCTGGCAAATTCTGTCATAATTTAGATGATCTCAAACTTGGGTGGTTTTTATGATACAATTGAAGTTAGTGATCCTTTGAAAATTTTGCAGTAAGTTGAGTGACAAATGATATTAAGCTGAGGTTTTGTACATTTGAAGGGCTCAATTGATTGAAAATAGGCTGTTAGTGTTGCATGACGACCTGCTTATGGCAACTTTGAATTTATCTAGTTTGAATTTATCTAGTTGTAACATTACAGCCTCTCAACTTCAAAATGTAACATAAAATCTCATCAACTTTTAAATTTTGTATAGTAAAATTCCTCTAACATCCAATTACTAGTTTTTCAGTTAGACGCTGTTCTGGACAGTTACAGCAGCTTAGTCATTATTTCTCTTTTTTTCTCTCAAGCCACGTGTAAATTGAATCCTTCTTCTCTCTATATAGACGAAATAATTTTTCATGCATAAAGAGAATAATGTTGACTAAGCACCATGCGGGAGCTATTCATATCAGTTTCTAACTGAAAAATCAGTAATTGAAAATTAGAGGGATTTTACTGTGTAAAATTTAAAAGTTTAGGAGATTTTATGTTATATTTTAAAGTTAAATGACTGTAGTGTTACAACTATACAAGTTCAGGAACAGTTGTTAAAATTTATCCCCAAATGAACAAATATTTGGCAGTGATTTATGCTGCTTTCTAAGTTGTCACTTGTATAAACTGTGATTGTGTGGTTCACTAGTTTGTATTAGATATATGAAGAAGCATTTTTTGCTATAGTTATTATCATTGGTGCTATAAGTTTTATAACTGGGTGATTGGAGATCTTCTTATAGGCTACTTTGCAAGTTGGTTGTGATACTTTTTTGTTATTTTTTGGGTTATTCTATTTAATACCTAGTTTTCTGGTTCATAGTGAGAACAATATTACATAAAATGTGATGAAAAGGTGCTTAGAAGAGAAAAAAGTTAGAAAAGATTTCATAAAGATTTAGTTTTTTTATTAGGATGAATGGATATAGATGGATAGAAATGACGGGTTGGGATTTTGAGAAAGTAGAAAATTTTCTTGCTGCTGCATCTCTCTCTCTCTCTCTCTCTCTCTCTCTCTCTCTCTCTCTCTGTGTGTGTGTGTGTGTGTGTGTGTGTGTGTGTGTGTGTGTGTGTGTTTCTCTTTTTAATTAACACCACCTCCCCTCTCTCCTTTTTCTCTTGTTTCTTTTTCATTCTAGTAACCCTATGTTTGGATCATGTTTGTGATGGTTTCACATTATATGGTGTGGTTACTCTATATGTTTGGGAAGATTATTCCTAAAAATAGTGATTTGAGATGGTTTAGAATTTTTATATCCTATTTTATATTGCATAATTCATTCTCTCACGGAAATGTTATATATTTATAAGGTATATTTAGTGATTAATTAAAAAAAATGTACCTTTAATTATTATTATGATAACATTACTTATAAATTAATATTTTATTTAAATAAATGTCTGAAGAATTTACTGCGAGAAAATAGGAAGAGTCTACTTCTTTTCACTCACCCAGAAAATGATCTTTATAACAATATATATGAGTAGACTACACGTGAAAAGTAAAAGAAAGAAAAGTCAACAAAGTCTTTAACAAACTAAAGAATAAATTATCTGCTACAACTAACTCTAGCATACAAAAAAACAACGCTGCAACTAGCTCACTCTACATCCCCCCCTCTAGTTGGATCAGGTGCAAGAGTCACTAGATTCAACTTGAGAAGAACTTATCAAGAACAGCAGCAGGAAGAGACTTGGTAAAAATATCTTCCAGTTGTAGAGAAGAAGAAATATGTGCTGGAGCTATGAAACCTTTTTGCAACTGATCTCGCGCAATATGACAATCAATATCAATGTGTTTAGTCCTCTCATGGAAGACTGGATTGGCAGCTATATAGAGTGCAGCTTTGTTATCACGGTACAAGGTGATGGGCTATTGAATAGGCATCTGTAAGTCACGAAGGATATAGGAAACTCAAAGCAACTCACAAACTGTAGAAGCCATTGCCCTATACTCTGCCTCTGCTGAAGACTTGGAAACTGTGGACTGCTTCTTTGTTTTCCATGAAATGAGAGAAGAGCCAATGAAAACACAAAAACCAGTGAGAGATTTTCTGGTAAAGGCGCAAGATGCCCAATCTGCATCACAATATGCAGTAATCTTGAAGTCATTGGCCATTGGAAAGTATAAACCTTTGGACGAAGAACCTCTCAAATATCTCAACACACGCATGGCTGCATCCCAATGAGGTTTCCTAGGCAAAGACATGAACTGACTCAAGTGTTGCACAGCATGACTAATGTCAGGTCTGGTGATATTAATATATAATAATCTCCCTATTAATCTTTTGTAAGAATCTGGATTAGGAAGAGGATCACCAGAATCTGTGGACAAATGTAAGCCAGCAGGTAATGGAGAAGCAACTGCTTTACAATTGAACATCCCTGTATCTTGTAAAACATCAGTAATAAACTTCTTTTGACTAATTATAGTGCCATGTGCTGACCTAGCAACTTCCAGGCCAAGAAAATACTTCATAAATCCCAGGTCTTTGATTGTCAATTTAGAATGCAAAGCAGCCTTAACTGCTGCTATAGCTTCAGAAGAAGTACCGGTAATTATAACATCATTCACATATATCAAAAGAGCCATGAAATTGGCTGCAGTATCCTGAGTGAATAAGCAATAATCATGTTGTGACTGTGTAAAACCCAATGACTTCAAGAAACTAGTAAATTCTAGATTCCATTGTCTAGAAGCTTGCTTAAGGCCATATAGAGATCTTTTCAGCAAGCATACTTGTCCAGGCTTAGCTTTATCATATCCTTGTGGAGGCTGCATGTAATCTTCCTCATCCAAGTAGCCATGAAGAAAGGCATTATTAATGTCTAATTGATAGATTGCCCACTGTTTGGTAGTTGCTAAAGCAATAAATAATCTGACAGTGACAAGTTTAGCTACTGGAGAAAATCTGTCTTTATAATCCAAGCCCTCCATTTGATTATAACCTTTAGCAACTAACCTTGCTTTAAATCTATCAACTTCACCATTAGGTTTGCATTTGACTTTATACACCCACTTACACCCAATTGCCTTTTTTCCTATTGGCAAAGAAGTCAATTCCCAAGTATTATTTCTCTCCAATGCCATCAATTCTTGCTGCATAGCTTCAATCTAGTTAGTATCTTTAGAAGCTTGGGAATATGTAGTAGGCTCATGAATGGTAGATAAATTATGAATAAAGGATTGGAGATGTGAAGTAAAAGTAAAGGATGGAAGAATACCTTATGGATGCAAAGGAGAAGCAGTTGAACTTGTGCAAGATGTGGTGTGAGGAGCAGCAGAAGCTATATTGACAAAATCTTTGAGCCAAACAGGTTGTTTAATTTGTCTAGTGGTTCTTCTAAGGGGAACAGAATCAGAACACACATGAGGAGGATTACATGAAGATGAATGCTCTTGACTTAGGGAAAATGACTCTGAAGGAGATAGAGATGGACTAAAAGATAAAGAAGATGATTGTGAAGGAGCAAAATAATCAAAGTCAAGAGCAGGTTGTGGTAAAACTACAGAATTGAGGTCAAATGTATTGGTAAATTTATTGTAAGAATTGTGTTTAGCCCGGGTGTCGTGAGAAGTATGCAAGAGTGTAGGGAGTTCACCGAAAGCGACGCGCCATGCCGGCGCCCGGGTGTGGTGTTAAGTGAGTAAGGGTTCCCACATCATGAACGGGTGTGGGTAAAGAAGTTAGTCCATAGGACAAATAATAGAACAGATAGTGAAATAGAACACAAAATAGACATAAAAAACAATATAAGATATCATAGAAGGAGACCAATTAGGAAGGAATAGGATAGAAGGAGGATCAGGGTTGGTACTTGGAATGTTGGATCACTTACAGGAAAATTGATGGCGCTGGTAGATACCTTGGAAAGGAGAATGGTGAATATTGCTTGCATTCAGGAGACTAAATGGGTAAGAGAGAAAAGCAAGGAAGTGGGTAATTCAGGGTACAAACTGTGGTTTACTGGAAAGAAGAGAAACAAGAACGGAGTGGGCATAATCATAGATAGGATATTGAAAGACGCTGTAATAGCTGTGAAAAGAGTAGGGGATAGAATTATACTAGTAAAAATAGTACTAGAAGGAGAAACAATAAATGTAGTTAGTGCTTATGCCCTACAAATAGGATTAGATAGTAAGAGTAAATAAAGGTTTTGGGAAGCTATGGATGATTTAATGCAAAACATACCGAATGAAGAGAATGTTTTCATTGGTGGAGATTTGAATGGACATTTAGGAAGTGATAGGCAAGGTTATGAGAATGTTCATGGAGTTTTTGGTTTTGGTAGTCGAAATAAGGAGGGAAAAAGTATCCTAGATTTTGCTATGGCATACGACCTAATACTAGCAAATACCTACTTTATAAAAAAAGAGTCACATTTAGTGACTTTCAAAAGTGGGCAACATAGAAGCCAAATCGACTTCCTCTTAACCAAGAAGACAAATAGAGCTCTATGCAAGGATTACAAGGTCATTCCAGGAGAGGCTTTAATAAGTCAACATCGGTTAGTGGCCTTGGATGTCAAGTTTAGGAACAATTCAAGTAAGGTCAGAAGAAATAGTGTATCTCGAACAAAGTGGTGGGAGTTCAAAATAGTAAAGCAAGTGAAGTTCAAAGATGAGTTTCTCGAGTCCGAAGCATGGAAGCTGGATATGGAGGCCAATGATATGTAGATACAGATGGCATTAAAGATTAGAGAAGTAGCTAGAAAAGTACTCGGAGAGTTTAAAAGACATGGACCACCCTCAAAAGAGAGATGGTGGTGGAATGAGGAAGTACAAAAGGCAGTGAAGAGAAAAAGGGAATGGTATAAGAAATTACCTAAAGGTGATAATAATGAGGCATATGAACAGTACAAGATAGCAAAGAAAGAGGCAAAAAAGGCAGTTAGTCAAGCAAGAGCACAAGCCTTTGAAAAGTTATATGAAAAACTTGGAACTAAAGAAGGGGAGAAAGATATTTATAGATTAGCTAGGAGGAGAGAAAGGAAATGTCAAGATCTTAATCAAGTTAGGTGCATTAAGGATAAAGAAGGAAAAGTGTTGGTGAAAGATGAGGACATTAAAGAAAGATTGAGAAATTATTTTAATGATCTCTTTAATAATAGTCAAAATGGTAATAGCGTGAATATAGACTATAGAACAATAGAAAAGAATGTGAATTATACTAGAAGGATTAGATCTTTAGAAGTAAAGGAAGCACTTAGGAGAATGAAAGTGGGTAAAGCCTATGGACCCGATGGAATACCAATTGAAGTGTGGAAGTGTTTGGGAGATATGAGAGTGGCATGGTTAACTAGATTATTTAATAAGATTCTAAACTCAAAGAAGATACCTGATGAATGGAGGAGGAGTATTTTAGTACCTATTTTTAAAAATAAGGGAGACATACTGAGTTGCTCAAACTATAGGGGAATTAAACTCATGAGCCATATTATGAAGTTGTGGAGCATCAACTACGTCGTGATACTTCTATCTCTCTCAATCAATTTGGCTTCATGCTCGGTCGTTCAACTATGGAAGCGATCTTTCCCTTTAGAAGCTTGATGGAGAAATGTAGAGATGTGAAGAAAGATCTACACATGATTTTTATTGATTTGGAGAAGGCTTATGATAGTGTTCCAAGAGATGTCTTATGGAGTGTGTTAGAACAAAAGAGGGTATCTATTAGGTACATACAAGTGTTGAAAGATATGTATGAAGGAGCAACTACTATTGTGCGCACAATGGGAGGGGACACGAGATTTTCCGATTTCAATTGGATTACACCAAGGATCAGCTATAAGCCCTTACCTTTTTACATTAGTTTTAGATGAATTGACGAAAAATATACAAGAGAGTATTACTTAGTACATGATGTTTGCAGATGATATTGTTCTGATAGATGAGACGCGAGAAGGAGTCAATAGAAAGCTAGAGCTTTGGAGGAGTACTCTAGAGTCAAAGGGCTTTAAGTTAAGTAGAATGAAGACAGAACACATGCATTGCAAGTTCTGTAAAGGCCAAACTGGTGATAGGGAAGGAGTTAGTTTGGATAGAGTGGTATTGTCCCAAAGTAATCATTTTAAATATCTCGGCTCAGTCCTTCAAGTAGATGTGGGATGTGAGGAGGATGTTGGTCATAGGATTAAAGCCGGATGGTTGAAGTGGAGACGTGCCACGGGAGTTTTATGTGATCGCAAGATTCCCAATAAGTTGAAAGGAAAATTTTATCGTACAGCCATACGACCGGCTATGTTATATGGTAGTGAGTGTTGGGCACTGAAGGAGTCGTATGCATCTAAGATAAGAGTTGCAGAGATGAGAATATTAAGGTGGATGAGTGGCTATACTAGACTAGATAAAGTCCGTAATGAGAGTATTAGAGAAAAGGTAGGAGTGGTGCCAATTGAGGATAAGTTGAAAGAAGGGAGATTAAGGTGGTTTGGTCATGTGAAGCGTAGACATACGGAGGCTCCAGTTAGACAAGTAGAGCACATTAGGTTAGAGGATAGAAAGAAAAAAAGGGGTAGACCTAAATTGACTTGGAGGAGACTAGTACAACATGACTTAGAAGCATTACATATTTCTGAAGATTTAACCCAAAATCGTTTAGAGTGGAGAAAGCGAATCCATATAGCCGATCCCAAATTTTTGGGATAAAAGCTTAGTTGAGTTGAGTTGAGTTGAGTATTGTAAGAATCGTGTTTGAAAGGAAAGACCGACTCAAAAAAAAGAACATCTCTATTGTTGAAAATTTCTACAGTTTGCATATTGTATAACCTATAAGTTTTACTTTGTCCTGAGTAACTTAGAAGAATAGAAGGGATGGACCTATTAGTAAATTTGTCTCTGTGGGGATATATGTTAGCAGCATAACACAGACAGCCTACAACCCTCAAATGAGAATAATCTGGTGGTTTCTTATACAAAAGTTCATAAGGTGTAAGCCATTGTAATTTTTGAATAGAAAGTCTGTTAATTAAGTAGGTAGCTGCTAAAACACATTCAGACCAAAATTTCTTTGGAAAATTGGCTTGTACTCTCAATGCCCTTGCTGTATCAAGAAGATACCTATGCTTCCTCTCCACTGCACCATTTTGTTGAGGTGTGCAAGGACAAGATCGTTGATGAAAAATACCTTGGTCAGAGAACAATTGGGAACATGATTGACTTAAAAACTCTGCCCCATCATCAGTTCTTATGGCTTTAATGTTGACTCCAAATTGGTTCTTAACTAGGGAAAAAAACTTCCTTATAACTCTAGTAGTTTGGGCCTTCTGTTGCATCATAAAAGTCCAGGTAGCTTTAAAATAATCATCAACTATAGTGAGAAAAAATTTAGCTTCTGTAATTGACTCTTCATGATAAGGTCCCTAAACATCTACATGAACTAGGTCAAATGCAAAATTTGTTTGTGTCTCACTGTCGGGGAAAGGTAACCTATGAAATTTAGCTAATGGACAAACATGACAATCAAATTGTGAATCATGTGGGATAGAAATGTCAAGTAAATGAACCATTTTTCCAAAAGAAACATGACCCAATCTAGCATGAATAAGAGAGACATCACAGTTAAAATTTGTACCAACAACTGAATTGGAACAAAGTGAACTCTCTTTATTGATAGCAAACTGAGAGAGAATGGTATTTACATAATGTGATGTAGGAAAAGATTGCTGAAGTTTGTGTAAACAAGATTCAAGAGTAGAAGGCAAAAAACTCAATTTGTCCATGAAATAAAGCCCTGCTGCCTCTCTTCCCACTGCTATTACTTGTTCAGTCTGCTGGTCCTGAATCAGGCAACAAAAAGAATAAAAGGTGAGTTTAAGTTTTGTGGTTTTGGTCTATTTGGTTACTGACGGTAGGTTATGAGTAAAAAATGGTAAGTAAAGAGTATTTTTAAGTTTAATATGAGGATGCAAACTAATATTTCCTATTTTGGTTACTTGGTTAATATGGCCATTAGGTTGATGTACTGAAATGGGTGTGTGGATGTCTTAGATCGATTCAAAAAGATGTAAAGCATGTGTCATGTGATCAGGGGCACCTCTATCTATTATCCATATACTATTATCATATTCCTTTGCAAATAAAGCACTAACTTGACTAAAATTACTAGCATAATTAGTTGCACTGTTGATTGGTGAACTGCCTGTGTGTGACTGAATAGATAAACCAGCAGACATTGGTGCCTTGCCTTTAGCCATCCTTTTAATCTCCTGCTGCAAAGAGCTTAACATTGTACTTAATTCTTCAATTCTCCCATTATCGTATGGAATTTCAATTGGAGTATCCAAATTGTATTTGATTAACTGCTGTAGCAGCCACTTTGGGTCCCTAGTTCTGTTGTCTAAAAGAACCCTGCTGTAAGCTTTTATTCTTAGATTGCCAGCAATCTGGATAACCTATGAGTTTGAAGCAGCCTTCTCTGGTGTGGCCATCCAGATTACAGTAAGTGCAGTGACCTTTTCGTGGGTCATACTTCTTTTGCCTTTGATCCTTCCTTAGATTCTGTGAGGATGACTATGATTTGGTAAAGAGAGCAGTTGAATCACTCGTATCAGATTGTTGTGACACAATTTGCTTCTGTGTCTCAAATTGTTGAGCCATTGAATAAGTCTTATTAATTGAAGGCAATGGATCTATCAACAAGATCTGCCTATTGTTTACGTCAGCAATTTCCTTAGCTGCTCCACAAGTGCAAGGCGGTAAAACATCTAAAGAACTCATTTCATCCCATAACTTCTTTAATTTTGTGTGAAATACACCGTAATTGAATCATTCTCGAGTAATTAATGAGATCTTCCTCTGTAACTGAAAAATCAGAGGCCCGTTTCTCTCACCATATCTCTCAGATATTTCTCCCCACAGCTCCTTAGAAGATGTTGTGTAGACAAATGCATCAACCAACTCCTTGGATAAAGAGTTCAATAACCACGAAGTTACCATGTAATCAACCATAGCCCTCAGAACCTTCGTCTGGAACTGGAATTGTTCCATCGATAAAACCTAGCTTCTGTTTAGCCCCTAGCGCAATCCTTATGGCCCTTTGCCACGATCGGAAATTCTTTCCCACTAAAGGTGCTGAGACAAGAACCATATCTGGATGATCAGATCCCATCAAATTCATTGGATCTCCACTGTTATGATTCTTGATAACTTCTTGTATTTGTGCTCTAGTACGATCCTCCTCCATTTTTCACTGAAATTTTCTCAGCTGCAACGAAGATTCTTAGAAAATTTGCAGAACAGAAATAACCTTCGCCTAGATCTCCCGCTCTGATACCATGAAGAGTTTACTGAGAGAAAATTGGAAGAGTCTACTTCTTTTCACTCACCTAGAAAATGATCTTTATAACAATATATATGAGTAGATTATATGTGAAAAGTAAAAGAAAGAAAAGTCAACAAAGTCTTTAACAAGCTAAATAATAAATTATCTGCTACAACTAACTCTAGCATACAAAAATACAACACTGCAACTAGCTCACTCTACAATGTCTTTAAACTATTTATATATTAAAAACAGTAATAAAAGGTATTTTAGTAATTTTTATATTTATTTTGGCATATCATACTATCTAACTAGATAAGAAACTATCATGTATTATACTATCTTTCCAAATATGTTAATAATAAAAATCATATCATACAATACAATATATTAATAAATCAAGCTGCACTTAATCTAAACAGAGGGTAAAGGGTTTAAAGATAAAATAAACAATATATTCACACTATGGATGGTATACTATCAACTCCTAGGTTTCTATGTGCCAATTTGTATCTCAAGAGAATCTAGCAAGATTCATTTGGTAATATTTGAATATTTTAAGTTATAGTTGGTAAAAATACCTCACTATATTTCAATTGACATTTTCATGTAGTCTTCAACTTCAGTTGGATGCGTGATATCTGTATGCTTTTTACATATGCTGTTCAATGTTTGACGTCTTTCCTGTTGGGATTTTCACTTTGTTTTGCAGGCTCTATCTCTGCCCGCTTTTATTATATACCCTTGCATATTGGCTTCTTTTTGGTAGATTTTTCACTCAATATTTATATTGTTTGTTGTTGCAGGCACTTTGTGCTATGATCAGTGCTGGCTAGATTCACAGACTAGCGGTCGCGTAGTTTAGTTGCTGAGTTCTCCTAGTTCTACTTGTGTATTCAAATGCAAAGCTTGTCATGTAGGAACATTTCATGTTTGGAAGCAGTTGAATGTATCAGGGCCTAAGTGAGTGATGCCAGAGTGATCATTTTGTTGTTCTAGTGATTTCAGGTTGTTGAAGCTCAAGTTGGTGACTTGTTTCTTCTATTTTGCTAGTTATGTTGCCGCAGCCATGTCAAAATAAACAATGATATTTTAATAATTTAATATTGTTTAAGTTACATATGTAATTTAACATGGAATTTGCTTTCAATTTTTATTGTCTATTCCGCAAAAATATTAAAAAAAAATGAAAATTGTCGTGGGTTTAAGACAGGCGGGACAACACTCGGATACGGGCTTTTTATTTCAAATTGGCCGGCAAAATGATTAGGCCTTTTTAAGATTTTATAGGTGACACTGAGCATTTTTTTTTTTTTTTTTTAAATTGCATAGTATGAATGTATTTCGAAATAAAAGTAAAAACTTACTTTATTAATAACTATCCTAGCAAACAACCTTTGATTTAACTAGAAAAAATAATAATATTATCCAAGATAATAGAAGTGCTATATTTCTCTTAAAAAAGTGTTACATTTATATTTAAAAATTAATATAATACTCATGCTATGTATAGATAATTTATAATTTTTTAATTTTATTTTAATTAAATTTTAAATAAGATAAATTATTATAATTAAATTAATTTAAAATTAAAATTTTCTTTTATTTAATTTAATTTTAATAAATTTTTACTTGTTATTATAATAAAATTTTAATTAATTTATGATATAATTAATTAAAATATTTATTTAATTCTTTTTATAGTACTTTATGTGATTATTTCATTTAAAATGTAATAAAAATAATTTATTCAAAAAATAATTTAAATTTTATGCAATTTTTATATTTTATCTCAAAATTTATGTAAATCAATATTTATTTTTTATAAATTAGAAAAAATTTATTCAATTAATGAAAAAATAATATTATTTTAAAAACATATAAATATAATATTTTTTGTTATTAATATAAAAAAAATTAAATTACAAATGATGCATTGAATTATTTAATTTTAATAATAATGAAAATATATAACATTATTATTAATTAAAAATAATATTTTATTATATTATTTTTTAAAAATTATAAATTTTTTTATTAATTTAATATATCTTTTTATAAAATAATTCTTTAATAAAAATGGTTATTACTTTACATAAATTTATAATATAAAATAAATATATTTTATAAAAATTAAAATTTTAAAATATCATCATTTTTTATTAAAATAATAAATATAAAAAGTATATATTATTTTTCAAAAATAAATTTCATAATTTTAATATTGTAACTTTAATTATTTTTAATCATCTTTATTTATAATTAAATTTTCAACGTAATTATATTTTCAATTTATATTTGAAATTTTACTTTTATATAAAAATATAGTTGAGAGATAATTTGTCACGACCCAACCTATGGGCCGGACCGGCACTAGGACCTGGGCCAGCCTAAAGCCCCCGAGGCCCGTAGTAAGCCTAACTGTTCATTTACCCAACTCTAAGGCCCATTTGGGCCCAATTTCAAGAAACCAACCGGACAGAGTCCGGCCATAAAATGGACCTACCAACGGGGAGTTTTTGACTCACCCGACACAGAACACAGTCAATACTCAATTGGGGAGCTCAGCTCACCCTCCACATACTCATCAACATAAAAATAAATGGGAGCTCAGCTCCCTCATCCAATCCATCAAACATGCATAGAATATTAAGTTTACAGGTCCAAAATAATAATTTAGTTTACAGGCCCAAATCAAATAAACATTCTAACACATGCGGAAATTCTAAGATTTAACCAGTTTATACAAACATTAGTAATCGACCTGCGAGGGAGAAAGCAGGTTAACCTCAAAAATATCCTCCTGTGGCTTGGAAAAATATTGAACAGGAGTGAGCGTTCGACTCAGAGAGTAAAATATCAATTTTAACCATAATCTCTATAACTATCTAAAACTAATGCACCCTGTAGAGTGAAATGCAACATCAACAACATTTTCAAATCATAATATCAAAAAGGCAATTTGGAGCACTCACGCACCCTGTAGCATCAATCATAACATATGGGAGCTGATCCCCTATACAGCTCTCTTAAATCCAACCTGGTGCCAGCGAAGAACTCAAGCCGGACTTTCGCTTAATAAACCAAATCGAGGGTCCCAGCGAAGAACTCAAGCCGTGACTACCCCTCGAAGGATCGGGTCCCAGCGAAGAACTCAAGCCGTGACTACCCGTCCTATCCATAGTCCACACCACATCACACGCACGCCAACGCACGCACACTGCTCCAAATTACCACAACAACATCCATGGCACTTTAACAGTTATCAATGCAACATAAATCGTGCCTAGAGTTTAACTACATAAATATATGCATATAAGTGATGCATGGGCATGCTGAACATATAATAATATCGAAATTACAATTAAAATTAATATTTTACTCACAGACTTGATGACAATCACTGTGGCGGCTGGGCGGAGGAAGAAGGCTGTCCCGGCTCACCTGACAATTTTATTACAATCATTTAATAAATTTGACTCAATACAAACAAAGAAAAAGACCAATAAGTCCTAAGTCGTGCCGAAAATCCGGCAGAGTCTCCCCTATACCTAGGACTTACCCAACCTACAAAAGGGTTCAAAACACACTTCTATATCCACAATCCATATATCCACAACTCAATCACATCAAACAGCCCCTCTTGGGCCCATCAAATCAATCATTCATCACAATATGTAAAATTTCAATTTAGTCCTTATAATTGATCATTTTTGCAAAAACTGCTCAAATAAGCTCTAAAAATTATAAAACTCTGCCCCGCGGTCCTTAGAAATATTACTAAGCTATTGCAAAAAGAATCGTAATTTTCTAAGCTACCACGAATATTTTATGGATTTTTAATCCTATTTAAGCACTAGAAAATTACGAAAAAGCAAGGTTCGGGTTTACCTTTGCCGATTTTGACTTCGGGAACGCACTCGGGATGCCTGACAATGGTGGGGTAGCCAAAACCTCGATCCAATTCGGAGACTTTTCCGGTAGTGCATGCGTAGGAAATTCACAGATCCGGACAACTGTCGAATTTCCTCGAATTGAGGATACCTACACGAAGCCCAATAATAATATATAAAAAAATCAGGGGTGTTACATAATTTATGCATAAAAATATAATTATTTAATTAAAATTTAAAAATAATTTTATTGAAAATTAATTATAATAAAATATAGATAATCAAAATATTAGTTATCATTGCATTGGATATATAATTATAATGAAATAAAATATTTAAAAAATTAAAAAATATTAAATAAGAAATTTATAAAAAATTAATAATTAAATAAATATTAATTAAATATATTTAAATAAATAAATTTTGAAAATGATAAGTAATAACTTTGAAAGAAATAATAAAAAAATAGTGTAAATAAAAAAAAATTTAAGTTTATTTAGGTGAAATGAAAATATTTGGTGAGAAGAAAGTATTTGATGTGTATTAAATATCTCATATGACATACTATACATATATAAATAAATGAAAATTATTTAAATAAAAAATTAATTTATAATTAAATATTCTTTAATTAAAAAATAAAAAGAAACATTCGAATTGAATTTTTATGACAGTAAAATATTTCCTATTTATTTATCAGTTTCAATTAAGTAGTTATAATAATAATAATAATAATAATAATAATAATAATAATAATTAATCTTAGAAAAATAAAATAAAAAGAATATTAAATTATTAAAATAATACATACTGATTATAAATAAGTCAAATCCTTATATTTTATTTTTATAACTTTTTATATACACTTCAATTTTTGTCTCTCAAATTTTTTAATAAAGATTTTATAATAAAAATAATAGAGAATATAATAATGTAATAAAAATATTTATTAAAGATATAAAATAATTTAAGATTAATTAAATTATATAATAATTGATTATAAGATTACAAATTAATAGTCAATTTTCTTTAAACTAATGACCATCAATAATATTTTTATTATTATTATTATTATTATTATTATTATTATAATAGAGGGTAACATGTGACAAATAATATTTTTGTATAAATAAATTTGTAAAAAGAAAATATAAATAATTTTTAAATATTACATATAACATAAAAGGTTTAATTTTTTAAAAATCAAATTTTAAAGAAAATAAATTTTAATCATAAATGTTAAGTTAATATTATAAATAATAATAATAATTAAAAGAGAAATAAAAAAATTAGATAATAATTAGTATAAAAGAAAATATTTATATAATGCGACACATGATAAAATTTTCGAAAAAAAATGTCACGTATCATTATAATTTTGCTTTATATATATATATATTAGAAAACTTTTAGACTAAAATTTATTAATACAAATTTATTAAAATAAATACCGTAAGATAAAGTTATAGGAACGAAAATATATACGCACATCCACTCACTCACACACTTCAAAGCATATAATTCTCTTTATTTTTTGCATGAAGTAAACATATTTATAGTAAAAATATTCATCTAAATATATATTTAGTCCAACAAATTTAAGAGTGAGACAATATAATTTTGATAAAAAAATCAACTCAACAATACCTGTCAACATACAACATGTTCAAATACATATAATATCACAAGAAAATACACATGAATTACTAATACTAAATTAAATAAGAGATGCAAATCTGTGAATCACAGTTGTAGCGAGCCAAATGGAGCATCAATAAGCAACAAAGCGCACCTTAATAACTTAATATTACATGGAAATAAATCTATAAATAAATAAAATTTAACACTAATTTCAATCTTAAAATTTTTTGCTAAATTTTTTTCTCTATCAAAAATCTATGTATATGACCAAATATGTACCAAACAGAAATTTTAAGCCAAATTCCTTCAAAGATGACCTACCAAGTAAACTGTAGAAGTGGTACAAGATTAACACAACCAAAACTTTCAGACAGAAAATATCTGACGCTAGCTCAATATGAATTACTCAAATTATAAAGGAGAAGGAAAATGTCTAATTATATTATATATCATCACATATATATATATATATATATATATATATATATATATATATATATATATATATATATTCAAATGGGAACGTACTCCATTTTTGAAATTGAAACGTTATTCTAAGGCATAGGGTTTAGGAATCATCTGGCGCATTTCAATTACAACAATTACTCGCCACCTATACCCTTTCACAAAGTGGCACCAGCAATAGCCTCTCACTTGGAGTTGGAGACACCTTGCTCTATCCATCAAGTAGCACCACACTGCGCGCAGCTTCCACAAAATGCCTACCTATGCTTGCGTTCCCGGTCCCTTTCTCTTGACCCTCTTGAATGCTTGGCATCCTCTTCCCACTCTGCTGGTGGTGGGGGCGAGGCCTCGTACCTCGATGGCTTCCTCTTGAAATGCCTTTCATCATCACTCGACTCGTAATCCATGGCAGCACTGCTATTGCTCTTCTTGCCTCCACCGCTAGCTGACACAGATGTGGCCTTTACAGACGAAGAGTTATAGTCATCATAATATCCATTAGCTGTGGATGAAGATTTGTGATGACCAGAAGATGCAGAGGAACCACCAGCTACGGCCACAGGAGCTTCCCTTGAGGAAGAGAGCTTGCGCTTCTTTTTGGCGAGCTCTTCTTCCGGAAAGCTAATGCGAGAGAAAACGCTTACTTTCTGTTTACGGTCTGCTATTGCGGATGAAGCTGGTTTAGCAGTCGTTTCAGATGAAGCTTTTGCAGGGAGTTCAGAACGGTGGTGGCGATGCTGATGATCGCGTTCACCTCTGTCTCGTTCTCGGTCATGATCGTAGTCGTGGTAATCGTGATCGCGATCTCTATCACGTTCGCTTCTCTCGTGGTCGGATTTTCTTTTGGAAGGGCGCGGAGGCAGTGGTGGTGGAGGTTCAAGATCGCGGGCTGAGCGTTCAGGCGAGGACCTCTCAGGTAGACGGCGGTGGTGAGGATGAGGATCACCGCTTGATGACTGCGGAATAGACTTCTGCGCAAACGAACATTTAAAAAGGAAAGATGTTAGAATTAGAACGACCGCATTCAAGATACAGCCTAATATAGCACATTACTTTTACTGTTATAAGCCCCAATCATAAGCCCATCACTTAGCCCAGGCTCCATTTTTTTCTCAAATCACCTACCGTCAACTGGAAATAGAGCAGTCTATAATTACCTACTTCAGTCTTAATGATTACGGCTCTTCACTATAATCATTTTTCACCTTTGTTGTTCTTATTTCCAAAAGACTACTTACATTTACTTCACAATAAGAACAGTTTCACACGCAATTTTCTTTCGTTAGGCCGTTTGGCTCACCTTTTTATTTTTATTTGCAAAATTTTAAATAAAAATCACACCATTTTAAAACCATATCGCAAATCTTTCCCTTAGAAAAACCATGAATCAAGTAAAATTTAAAACTCTGGAAATCAGTAACCGCGCATTCAAATTATTTACAATTATTTGCTTCAAAATCTTTACAATTCTTTTCTTTTCTTTTTTTTTTTTTTTGGAAAAAGAGATAAATCAGGCCCGAACAAATGGGACGGGCAGAGAAGTCTTTCAAAATCAGAAATCATTTAAGAAAGAGGAAAAGAGTGAACAAAAATTAATTTTTTTTAAAAGCAATTTCATTGAATAAACAGGCTAAAATGCCCCCCCAAAACAAATTACATTACCACCAGTAAACCAACAAGAATCACTGTTCAATAAGTAATCACGATTTTCTCCGGTGCAGTGCAAGGTTTTACTTTACGGGGCATTTACTCCAATGCCACATCATTTAGAAGCGCATGTGGGACCCGCATATACAAAATGGTGCTTAGAAAAAAAATTTTTAAGAGCAAAGAAAAAAAAGGCCGCGGGAGAAAAGCTCAGGGAGACCTAAGGCAGTTATCTCCAGCAGACTGCTCTTGCCAACAGTTGCAGACGCTTCCATGCGCTTCTCTCCCCCTCACTGCCTAAAGCTCTTTTGGGAAGATGAGAATGGGTGAGAGATGGAGACCATTCGGTTAGAGAGGCAGCAAATACAACTACGAAAGTTTCCAATTTAATTCCATGCAAAATGCATATGAAAATAAGGATGAGAAATTTGATTGGGACATTTTCTACTGTCTTCCCACTAATTCTGCATACTTTTAACTGGCGATTCAAATTTGGATAAAACTATTCTAAAATGCATTAAAAAAAAAGTTAAAAAAAAAATTGTATCAGAAATCCTATAAAATAAGGGAAAAAGATTTCTGGCCCTAACTTCAGGAGGAACCAATTTTATATTTCCCTTTTTTCTTTCAAAAAAAAAAGGGTCTTATCCTGCTATGTTTTGCTTGAAACCACAGAAGATACCTGCTGCAGTACTTGGGAATACGAGAGAAATGGAAATTTAAACAATAAAATAGACATACAGATTTCATTGAAGAAACATCACCACCGCTGCTCACTTCCCTACCAAATTCTCGATCTCTAGGAAACTCCCTGATGCAGATCGAAATTAAACTATTCAAACATGTAAAAAATTAAATTATTGTTAAAATCTCCATAACAACAACCAGAAACATAAAGCTTTATTACCTTTCAGCTCGCCTCTCATTTTCACGCCGCCTCCTCAAATCAGCTTTTCGAGCCTCAAATTCCTCCCTGCTCATTGCTGGAGGTCCAGCATTCATACCCATTCCAAATTCTGCAAGATCCCTATGAAAGATACAAAGATAGAAACATAGAAGAAACTTATCTGATCAGGTTTCAGAGTGAGCATAGAGAACAAATTGAAATTCACAATAAATAAATACATTACACATACCTCTGTGGAGGTATAACAGGCATCATATAACCTTGTGCAGCAAAAGGGTCTGGCGATACCATGCCCCCAAATGGCATATCCAAAGGGCCCAGTCCATAACCCATGACAGGCATGGGACTGGCATAAGGATTCATATAGCCTTCCATACCAGGCTGCATGCCACCCCAATAAGGATTATAGGGAGAGGGTCCAAAAGGCAACATATAACTTTCAGCTGTTAGATCTTGAGATGCTTTCCACAAATCTATGAAGCATTCCCATTATTAGTTAATAAATCTTAACACCACCATTTCGTTAAATACTCAAATGCACAGTAGATGAACATGCCTAACATTAAAAGAGGTAAAAGCCAAAGAAAAGCAAGAGACCCACCATTTGGAGGTATGCGAACCTTCTTCTTTTTCTTTTTCTTCCCTGACAAATCACAACAGATCAAAGTTAGACCACTAACATGTTATATTCCCCTGAACAAGGAAAGGCAGAGTGAATAGATCAAATCATGCTTTTTTACAAGATAGTGTAGCAGATTACATGGCACCTCCCTTCTCAAATCTCAAATACCAACAAATAGACATAGGATAAATCATTACCTGCCTCACCAGGAACCAGCTTCTGCTGCACTTCCTCCTCGACCAGTGGAGCACTACATTGTGATGCTGGCTCCTTCACACTCATCGACTCAAGGGTAGCCTCAGATACATCAGGTGCTTTAGCAGTCGGTTTCTCAGGGACTTGTTGTAGGATAACAACAGGCTTCTCCTCATTCACTTGTTCCTTCATATTTGGATTTGGGGTTTCTGCGTTACCAGGAGGGGGCTTCTGCTCTTCCTTAGATGCAGCAGACTGTGTGGGTGATGGAATCTTAGGCTGTGGATTGCGAGCAGACTCCATATCTGAAGTTGGAAAGTAAGAATGCTATAGATAATATTAAGCATAATGTAAATTTGTATAAACATGTACACAAACCAACCTTGAAAGGTACTTCCTGCATTTTCAGCACTACTGTTTCCAGATTCTAAAATCCGGTTGATTGTATCCCTAAGTGTCTTGTTTGGAAGAAGATCATCAGCAAGAATATTTGTCGCCCCACATACACACTTCACCTTTGAGATGATATAATTTCTTATACCTGGGTTGAATATCATGAAGGTAGATGGAGATTGGAAAAACATGTTAAGCTGCTGAGATGAAGAAACCATATGATGTTCCAAAGCAAAGCAAGCAAAGTTCACGTCTCTTAAATTTATTAAGCAAGAAAAAAGGATATATAAATACGTATGCCCAATTGCAGAAATGAGGTGTTGTTATGAAAAGTTTAAATTACCATTGGCATCTTGATTTGCATTAGAAGAACAATTTGAAAACAGAAGACAAGTTATAGGGTGAAAAACTTACACTTATCACAAAAGCTCTTGAAACAACATTTGCTTGTTAGTACAGCATCTTTCATGACTTCCGTGCATAAAGGGCAGTGAAGCTCCGGTGGAAGATCTCCAACAGACCGTGTAGAAGGTAAGCCCTCAATTTCTTTCTCAAAAGCGGCCCTGTTTAAGAGTTAATGGTTACTCACTTTTGCAACTATATGGATGACATGCAGGATCACAAATCATAGTCAACCTACTCATTAGGCTTCAAAACAGCAACTGCACCACTAGGTAATGCATATGAACCATCAGGCGTTGCCATTAGCATTGACTTTGGAATGCCAGTAGGAGGTTTTACTCTCTTGATATCATAGTTTGGATCACCATTTGTAGGACAATGCTGAATGAAGTGCCCTGAAAAAATGCGAATTAAATTTTGCACAAGTCTACACCAAGAAACATTTGCTTTTATAAGTGGGGAAATACCCATCTTTTAAATATATATGTACAATACATACCTGGTACCTTGCACCTGTGACATACATAGCCCTGTGGAGGTGTTTTCCTCTCTAGCCCTAATCGACCTCAACAAAAGAATCATTTATTTTAATTTAACATACAAACATTGGAAATAAATGTTGACAAGCATAAACTGCTTGTGATGAATATTAAAAGTAGCAGAGAATGCACATAGCAACACACACACACAAAAGTGGTTCTTAGTTTTATGTACATTCACCAAGCAAAGGCACTAGAATAATAAGAGATGAGGCATAAGAGAATCACCAAAGCCACGCCCACCCATTCTTCCACCCATACCCCTTCCAAAACCTCTACCAGGGCCAAATGCATCAGCACCTTGACTACAAATCCAGATGGAAATTTAAAAGGAATACAAAATTAATTTCCAAACACAGAAATAATCAAAATATTATCAGAATACAACAGAACCAAATCTAACCGTTGCCAATCTAAGGCTGGAGTATCAATCAAAGCTTTAATCTTGCTGTCTTCATCAGCCTTATTTGTAGGGGGAGCATCAAGAACTGCATTGCTAGACTGAACTAGTGGTGCTTCAGGAATTGCATATAAATCATTCCCAAACTCATCCCATTCATTGTCTTCAGTCTGTATGGTCAAATTATTACACAGCCTTGATAAATTGCTATAGTGGAAACTAGTTATATTGCAACATAACTCAATTGCAACACAAGGAAAAGTTAATGGCATTGAAGCTTACATATTTCATGGCAGATGAATCAGCAGCAGTAAAACTACTCTTCTCCACTGGGGTATCCTTCACATTGGTTTCCATCTTTGGCCTGAAAAATGTAACATGACCGTACTCATGGAAAGTTTTAGGATTGTTTCACCAGTACAATACGACCGACAAGATTAAACTAAAGACAGACATTATTATCAGAGAAATAACATCCCACAATAGAATTTTTTTTTCCTAATGAAAAAAGAGTAGATCACTAATCAAATATTTCATGCTCCATTTAAACTTTGTCTACATTAAAGAAACTACGTTGAGTGAATTCAAAATTAAGGTTTGAGATAGTACTCTTGCTCAGTAACAATGGGCATGCGAGGTCTTCCTGGAACCCGACGAATTAACACAGAAGTGTTTTTTGGGATTAACATTGCTTCATCAAGATATTCTGAAATTGCAAAAAGAGAACAACAAAACCTATAAACACTGCAATGATAATGAATAACCAAACCAAAATTTATCAAAACGCAATCCTGATGGTGGTGCCAGATAATTATTCCTAGTAGTGAAATGTCAGACTAAACAAATGAACCACAATACCATAAGTGAAGCAATTTGGTTCCACCATATGAAGTCATGCAAGCTCTCTAATGCAGTCATTCCCACTGACTAGGCTGGAAAAAAGAAGACTAGCCTAGACACCATATATGAATATATATTATTTCTTGTTTTTTCTAAAAAAAATTTAAAAAGCCCACCACTGCTCAACACCAAATATTAAAAAATGAGCAATTAGTTGAGCGAGCCAGAGGCAAAGCCCTGAATCCGGTGCTTTAACCATTAACTTGAGGCAAAGAACCGAATTTTTACGGCTACAGATGAATTAAATTAAAATCAAGTAAAGCAACTATCAGCAGTTAACCATCAAACTCAGAAAACATTAATAAGTTTCAACTGTGGATCCATTACACCTAGATAGAAGGACACCAACCTTCATTAGTTTGGGCGTTAGTGACCAGAAGGTCGAAGTCTGTACCCCTGCCCAAGTGCTTTGATTCAAAAATTTTTTCTTTCAAAGTACCAACCGATACAAATGGACCGTCCATTGGGATTGAATCATAATCTCTTGCACTCTTAAACTTGTAATATACAGCCATTGGTTTTTGTCACTAAAATTTTATAAAAATTGCAAAAAAAAAAAAAAAAAGAAACAGCAAACAAAGCCCTAGATGAAATTATAAGCAATCAAAGGCCAACTGAAAAAAATTGGCCTGATATTTAACTAAACTCAAAACAAAAATATAACAGTACAAAGTTGAACATTTTTTTCCCTCTATCTTCTTCAAGAACTCAGGAAGGATCGATCAAACCAACTAATGAAGAGCTCTTCGATGCCTCCTTCTTATTCCAAAGTCTTCGAGTCCAACAAATCAACAATTGTTTTGCTCTATGCAGAATGAAGGCCAAAAAGGTCCTTTTGCCAGCTATAGCTGCTTGAAATTCATCGCATCCAAGAAATATTGCTTCGACTCGAGGCAAATCTGAGGTTTTCAATGAGAATTCGCAGATCGCATCAACAGGAGGAAAAAACCCCAACCTTCAGTTTAGAGGGGCCAAAATAAGGAAATCAGATAAAACTCCACCGATCCAAATCTTCAACAACCAATCCGACAATCCAACACCTGCCAGCGAAAATCCTCGATCGCCGATTGAATAAATCTCGATAGACATATAGATATATCGCGAACTTGTAGACCCTGCTTTCAGCGAAAAATAAAATGAACGTGAAATCTCCGTCAAGCAAACCGAAAAATCTAGAGATTCGAAGATGTTGTTGGAAGAATTTCAAATGTCGGAGCGAGAACAGCAAGTAGCAATCATCGTGGGTTAGGGTTCGTAGAGTTGAAAGGGAGAGAGAGAATGGGGGTTTTCAGACGGCTAAGAAATTGGTTGGAAGATGGAGAACAGTTAGAAAAAAATTGGAGCCGTTTTATCTAGAAAAGATAATGGTGTGTTGACGGTGCACGGGTATATGGTTTTGTTCACCAATCGCTGCTCTCGCTGTTGATTGACGTGTTTATTTGGGATAGCGCACCACGTGGTCGATGGTGTTTGGGAATAAAGATTAATTTGCCGTTTATTTTAACTTATTTTTAATTTTTAGCCTAATTTAATCAATAAATTTTAATTTATACTTAAATTAATCCTATTAATTTTTATGCGTTATTTTTTAATATTTAATTATTTTTTAATATTAAAATATTAATAAAAATATTATTTTAATTATTTAATATTATTAATTAAATTAAAAATATAAAAAAATCTTTATATTTTCATATAATTAATTAAAATTAAAAATTCTTACTATAATTAATTTTACTTATTTAAATAAAAAATATGATTTTTATATTTCATGTTTTTAATTTAAAATTTAAAAATTATTTAAATAAAAAATATGATTTTTATATTTTATGTTTTTAATTTAAAATTAAAAAATTATAATGAAATAATTTTTAAATTTAAATTAAAAATATGGAATATAAAAATTATATTTTTTATTTAAATAAGTAAAATTAATTATAGTAATAATTTTTAATTTTAATTATTATATGAAAATATAAAGATTTTTTTTATATTTTCAATTTAATTAATAATATTAATAATAAAAATAATATTTTTATTTTTTTAAATAATTATATAATATAAAAAAATATTTTAATATTAAAAAATAATTAAATATTAAAAAATAAAAATATATTACTTAATTGGACTAATTTAATATTAAATCAAAATTTATAAATTAAATTAAATTAAAAAGTTAAAATAAATTAAATTAAATCTTTTAATAAGTACAGGGACAAATTAACCCTTATTTCATGATGTTTATGGATATATATCATCGAACTTACGCTGTCCATCGGTTTTATAGAAATGAACTTACTTTTATTTATTTTTTTTTTTAATTTATTTTTTTTAAGTAGTTTAAAAAATATAATTAAAATAATAAATTTTATTTAATTTTCTTTTGACATTATTTTATTAAGTCTAAACACGTAAAAATACTAATTTTTTTAATTTTGATAAAATATTTTAATTTTACCAACTTAATCCTAAGTTTTTATATTAATTTTAAATTTAAAAATTAGTTTAATTAAATGATTTAATTGATAAAAATAATTTAAATATTTACTAACATTATTAATATTAGTGAATCACTTTATTTTTATATTATTTTAATAATTATTTTTAAAAAAATTAAATAAAAATATTAATGATGAATCTAATATTATTGTTTTGAAAATTATAATTAAATTTATTTTGATTATATTATTTATTAATATTTTATATTTATTTTTTTTTTTCATTTATCTAATGTTAAATTTAAGTTAAAACAACTATATAAATTAAAAATATAATAAAAAGAGAGAAAAAATTTTAAAATTAAGATGGTAATATTATATATATTATTCAATTATTAGATTCCTTATCAATAGAAAGAAGTTTGTTATATTAATAAAAATTAAAATTATTGAGCAAATTAATAAAATTGAATAAATTGACTAATACTGAAAATATATAAATGAAAAAAATTTAAATAATTTTTCAATCAATGAGTTTAATTTTTTTTATTAAAATTATTGTTAAAATTGAAAATAATATGAAACATTTATGATTAAGTTGAATTAATAAGTTTTGTTCGAATCGATAATTGAGATAAAAGGTTTTGATTTTTTCTTTTAAATTTTTATTAAAAATTAAATAATTAATACTATTAAATTATTTTTAAAATTATAAATTTATATTTTAATATATATTAAATAAGACATTAATAAACTAAGAAATAAAATCTATAATTTCCAATAAATAAAAATAATAATTTTATTTTTATGAAATGAAGGGTGTAAGGGACAAAAGAAAAAAAAAAATTGGATGAACAAGAAGTAGAATTATATGATTAACTCATAATTTAGGTTTTTTTTTAAATAAATTATGTAAAAGAATTAAATTAAACTCTCACATAATTATATCATTTTTATTTTTTTAAAATAATTTTATTTTTTAATTAAAAGAATTATGATTTAAACAAACTGAATTGGAGTTTTTAAATAGGTTGTTAGTGTTAAGGAAAGAAAGGAAAATAAAAAAATGAATGCCATGCAACTTACCCTATCAATGAAAAAGGTAAGTTATTTATAGGACTTGGCTCATTAAAAGTGTTTTTTATGTTCAGATTTGTAATGTATATGACAATATAACATCTATGAATATAATTATAATTGTAAGAATAGAATTTATGATTAATTATTTATAATATTAAAAAATTATGAATTGTTAATAATTATGCTTTTATTATAATGAATAAATTACTTGGGAAAAAAAAAAGGGTTTTTGTGAGTTTAATAGCATCACGAGATAAAAGATTGTTCCATGATAACAATCAATCTAAGGACTCGCTTCACTTAGATCAGGAAATGTGAAGATAAAGCAATGCAAATCCAAGAAACCAATTCAAATTCCTTCGTTTCTATTGATTTGGCTATATCATGTGGGTTTTCTAAAGAGAAATCAAGAGGAAAAAGAACACTAAAATTCACACATCCGTCAATATTAATGAAGATAAGATCACAACATATGCCAGAAAAAGGAAAATGGCAATCTGAACAAAGAACTTTGGATTTTCTTTCATGTTTGGAGATGTCACCGCCCTGAAAATCACAAACCATTGACACTGTTAATCCTTGGAATATAAACAATTTCTTTCTTAAACATTCAAATGAAGGAAATGTGGGGAAAAAACTATATATACATCACAATTAGAAAAGACAAAAGGACTCCGTATCTCATCCTGGAAATAGATGTTACCTAGCAATACGTTGAGAAAATCGTTGAAATGGTAAACTCTGGATAAAAACAATGCCTGGTCCTGTTAGAGTTGCTGTTACCAAATTGTCACCCTGCAATTTCATAGCATCACTAAGAACAGCTATTTCTTACACTGTAAAAGATCAATCAAGCTCTTAGGTATTAATTACGACTAAGAATCACGGTGATAGTTGGACTCAAATTCTAGTTTATAAAGTCATAGACTATGTTTATGATATGCAACAATCTTTGATCATTAAGAGAGGGAAAATAAAAGTAAGAATTAACAACTTACCCCAAAGACTGCTCTTCTCATGGGACCATTGTGTTTGATTTGCACATTAACTGTGGTATTAAGGGCGACAATGCAAGACGCATCAACAGATAGTACCTCACCCACATCAAGATTTTTCTGTATAACTAGCAAAATAAACAAGTAGAGATCAACACTGAGCTTGCCAAGTCATAATCAAATAAAACCCATCTATACAGATCTAAAAGGAAAACCCATTCTCTTTCAATTGCAATCTCACAGAAAAAGGGGCAGAACCAATTAGCTAAATTAGAAGGCCCAAATATTAGTTATCTAATGATGTCAGAAGTTGCATACCAGATCCTCCAGCAAGAATAAATGCAAGCCCTTGTCCGGATAGCTTCTGTCTCAGAAATCCCTATAATGGGATTAAAATGCCCAACAAATGGATGAATAAAGACACATCAGAAGACTTAAGAATAGAAAACAATGAGACAAGGTTTATAACAGAAAAATAACAACTGCTTGAAGGTCTAAATTCAGGCAGCCAATAAAGAAAAATAGGAAAAAAAATTAATGAAAAACAGGCACACAGGGTGGGGGACACAGATCGTTTAACAACCAGCACTCTCACCTCTGCACTAGCCATGACATTACGTGCCCTCTGATCAACTGTATTGCTGACTTTTACGTCATTGACAGAGCACAGGAACGCATCTGGCTACATAAAAGTTTAACAATGTTACATAAAATTGAAGCTAGTAAAAGTAAGGAAAAGCCCTAACCATGAAAATACTTTCTCTGCAAAATCATACAACAGCAGAAGAAAACCAAAGAGTATTCAAAGCTCCCCGCTGCAAAATGTGGATAAATGGGTATAAATTACTTTCTCTGCAAAATGATCTACCTGGCATAAGATCTCTCCACCAAACATTGCCAAATCAATCTACAAAATAAAAGAAAGCCAGATACACATCCAATAAATAATTTAGCCATATTTGGCATCATGAGCTTGACCACAACACAATGCTCAAAGGATACATTATTTAAAGAATCTGCAAGGTTTTGAAGCACTAACTGGGAGAATTCTTGCAAGAGAAGGTGCAGCAATTCCAACAAATCCATCACTTGGACCAGCATTATGAAGGACTATACTCGTGACAGTCTTCCCGAAAAGCCACTGCCACATACCCACTTCATTTTCAGGGATGAAGATGTTCTCCATTTTTATTGAGCCAGACATGAAGCACATAGAACCTACAATCTCATCACATTAGTTCCATGCATAATAACAGTGTAATAGAAGAAATGTTTATAATTTAAACTCAAAAGATAAACCAAACAAAATAACAGTCAGCTACGTAACTAACACAGAATTGCACAAGCCATAAGAAAATCCTAGTATTGGTTCAATTTACCTGGCTTTGCAATAACCTTTTCTTGTGGTTTCAACATTATCTGACCAAGGGAGAACCAATACCAAAAAAGAAAATTTTGAGCAGAGAATCTAAAAAGAAAAATATAGCCTGGGATGGTTATTGCACAAACCTGAACCACCTGTGCTTCACCACCCAAAATCTGGAAAGGTATCACGGCATCTTGCTGAGTCTACATTAATTAATCACTCATGAGATATGTAAGCATGCAATATCATAAAATCTACATACTTTCAAGCATTTATACAACACAGAAAGCAACAGACATGGGTAAGCCTTAGATCAAACCAGACTCCACTAATAAATAAATGAAGCCAAACCAGAAGGCAAAAATACACAACACAATCACAGTGTGACCTAGAAGCCCCTGCTGAAAAATAGTTTAATTAACTAAAAAATACAATTCATGTTATTTATTTTCCTTTGCTTACTTGCAAATAAGGGAAATTGTAAAAAACATTCAAATTTAGGAGATCAAAACACATAAAAGTGCCACATACCTATGGACCACAAACATACCCTGATAAGCTTATAACTGTTCCTGAGTAAAACATAATGTTTGACATCAAAATTAACTTATTAATGAATCCCAATTAACCAATGGTGTTCAACTCCAAAATATTTATTTTCTACGCCTGTTAATTGAGCTAATAAACCAGGTTAATTTGGCTTTACCTTACAGTTCAAGATTGCAAGAGGAAGAATTATTAGGCACAGTTATGGGCCTTATGGATACCTCAAGTTTGTCAGTAAAAAACAAAAGGTGTGAGTTTGCATGCCCTTCATGGAGGAAGTGGGTGGGAATCTGTAAACATATGCTCAGGTCCATAATGAGGTGACGTGCACCCTAAGGACCAATGGTTTTCAAGATGGGAAAGTGCCAGATGACAATCAAGAACACCAGGTGACATCAGTGCACCAAGATTACCCTCCTAGAATGCAGATTCCAGCACCAAGGTGGATGCTATATAAATTCAGAATCTGAACAGAGTACAACAAATCATGAGAGCTATGCTGACATTTTGCAGACCAATATCTGTCTTAAGAGGTTTGTCCCTAACCAAATGAGTGCCTGGGTCCAAGGTACCAGGATGACTGGGAGCTTTGTTGTTTTAGCCACATGCTAGACAATATCCCAGTAATACGAGAGGATCCTGCTGATGAAATCATGGGTAGGCATGAGTGGTTGGTTGTCCCACTAAACTGCCATCTGTCAACTGTGCAAGAGGGAGGCACAAGTGCGCATAGTGTTTTATGCTCCATAAGCATTCTCCTAAGAATGCAGCACAACATGATGAAAATGTTAACACCCCATTCAGGATTCTCTTTCTCAAACTTCATTATCACTACACATTCTCATGTTTGTATTTCCCAGCTAATCTACCATATTTTGGCATTTCCTTTTTTTTCCTTTGCACCAGTTTTACCATTTTAGATTTTACTCCCAATCACAAATGTCAAACTCCAACCTCATATATATTAAGTGCATATTAATGCAACTTCAACTTACATTACATATCATTTCCCAACTAAATTAAATCACAGTATCATTGAATTATTTGTTTCCCTAAAATTGAACACAATTTTAATTCTTACTCGCTTTGTCATCTAGATTTTCAAACAGCTAGAAACCACAAATTCTAGACATTCCATCCTCAGCATTTATTTAAACTCCCAGTGGACCATTAACACAAAAATCATGTTCAATTAATGAATATACTACACTTACCAAATTAAGTAACAAACTCACTTCCACTAAATTGAACCCCAACCAGTGACTACCAAACTAAATAAGAACATGATCTCCAACAATGCACACAAAGCAACACGGATCAAACAGCAATGCTACACCAAAACCCTAAATCCACCGAAACAGACATCAACTGAGCACTTTCAATACAGAAGTAAAGGAAACCACGAAATTGAAATTTCTTTTCCACATCTCAACTTTCCAAGGAACCAAACACAGCGAACCTATAAAAACAAACACACTTGCAAATAAATAGATATATAATTGTGAAGAGTGAGAGAGTAAGGAGGAGAGTACTTGATAAACGTAAGGTTGAAATGGAGTGGAGAAAAACGGTGCCGCCATGGGAGCAATCGCGGAGGATTATAGCCGTGAAGGAACAAAGATCGAGAAAGAAATTAAAAGGGTTTAATTTGGAAGATTTTTATGTGCAGGATAGTTCCATCTTGTTGATCGGATTGAGAATTCGGAAATTCACTATAAAATTATGTGCCGACAAGCTGGATTCTGATTTACTATTTTCTCTTGTTTATTTTATTTTATTTTATTTTAGGCATTTGGTAAAAGATTAACGATAGGGGTTAAATGTTAATTTTAAAAGCCTAAGTTAATAAGGTTTAATGGATATTAATAATATATTTTTAATTTTTTATTAAATATTGTTCTTTACCTTTCTCATTTTTTTAATATATATAGTTTCTATATTAGGCAAACATGGTTTCATTTTCATCAATCAGGAATTCATTTTAGGTTTTTAAAGTGTCTTGGGCCATTTCAGTTGGTGGAATGGAGGCATTTTGATGAGATAATAATGAAAATTCTGCCTTGTCAAGCACTGCCGATGTGCTTTTATTCTTTGTTAGCCTTCTCAGGCTACCAAAGGGTTGAAATTTTAGAAATTTTCAAGCCTCATCTTATAGGCAAACTTATGGGTATGGTGGGAGGAGACTCTTCTTGGAGCTATTAATATTTTGTTCATTGGCCAAAGTTTTAATGGTTCTAGCATGATGAGATGATACAAATATACTGGTACATAGCTGCTGACTGCTTTTGGCTAGTGCCATAACAACAACAGCGGTTGAAATTTTGGTTCCTAGTTTTGTAGTTCCTTATCCAATGAACGTGTGGCTCCTAACAGTTTCATCACCCATATCCTTGAATGGTCGCATTCTGTTAAGGGAGACTGTAACTGAGGCAAAAGTTGAACAATTTCATCCTTTTCCAACTGCGCCTATTCTTTCAGTGAATTCCACAGTTCCATCTAAGGCAGCCAGAGTTAAAGTCTCTCGAAAGAGAAATTCTGTAGCCAGAAGGAGAAGAAAGAAAATAAGACAAATGATTATGCAAAGGTTCTACCTCGTGCCCCACTTCAGTTGCAGGCAGAGTTGTTGAGAATTCAACCTTGCAGTTTGGTTTATTTTGAGTTATAGCAATGAGTTTCCTGTGCTGTTACAAATTCAGAGATATCTGGTCGTTGTCACCATATAATTCCCTCTTGTATGCTATAAAAGAGATTGAGTATGCTTCTTTGACCTTCAAATTTAGGATATTGTGTTAGATGACTGCTCATAGTGATAAAAGGGAAAAATTAAGAGGAAATGAGATATGCATTTGTAAAACGATAATTTAGCAAAAATATCCAAAAATCGAGTGGGAAAAAAAAATCAATGTAGCCATTTCCACGTAGTTTGGTTGTTTATTTTTTGAGAGGATAAAATGTTTGAGCAATTTTTTGTGATTGTAGGTGTATTATTGAGATGAATATTGCTTCAATTTCAGCATGATATATCCTCTAGGTCAACCTGAGCTCTTCTGAATTAGTTTGTTGTTTTTCCTTTCTCTGCAAATTTTTCTGAGATAGATCTTTGCCCTTTAAACTAGCGGTTACCCAGGTGTGTTCATTACCTCATCATCAAACCACTTTGGCACTGTTGAGACATAACACTGTAGTTTTTTTCTCATAGTCGCAACTCACAGGCATATTTTGAGTCTGCAAATATCGATCACCTGATCAAATGACTTGCGAACTCCTCATACCAAATCATACAAAGGAACATTTGTCAGTTGCTCCTGGAGACTAGGACCAGCTCGGCAGTCCGCATTTGGACTCAGGAATCCACTTGATAACATGTCTATATCTTTGCCAAATTTAGAAACTTCAAGTACCAACTTGCTGCACCTATTGCCTTTGCGGTAAGTATGAGGGATGTAGAGCATACGTTCTTAAAAGTAGCTTCCCTTGAAATAGCAGACTTGAAAATGATGCCTTTTTATACCTCTCTATTACACTTGAAATGGCACCCAATTGAGGAACCACAACTAAGTACATTCCTACACCAAAGAATTTGTCATACTGAAGACTTTGATTTGCTTCTGAAGTTCGCAGGGAGCTTTGATTCATTAGTTTTTTTTTTATTTTTTTTTCTTAATTATTTTCAAGTTTTGACATATATAAAACTGGTAGAGTTGGGGGAATATTCATCTCTGATAATTTCGTACTCATGGAGTCATTTAACTTGGTGTTTATCCTGTGAAGAGAACAGCATTATCACAAACCTTACCTTAAATTACATCATCACATGTAGCTAAGTGAATTTGATGCTTGAACTGTCACGGTAGTTAATTGTATAGCCTGATATCTTTCCCTGGAAAAACCCGCTTGTTCAAGTTATGCATAAGAATTGCTTGGGCTAGAGGTTTCTCTATGCATAGTGTCACTCCACAAAAGTAGTCTCCAGAAGAAGTCCAATTTTTTTTCCGCGAGGTTGCCTACCGAGGGAGGTTCAGTAGGTGTATATCCTTGTGGAGTGAAGGGAAGGTGCATTGTTGGGAGGCAATGTATGCGAGAGTCGATTTTCGGGGCAAACAGGCCAACCGGGCAAGCAGGAGAGTTGCCGAGAGGAGCAGGCCAAAATGAGATTAAGTCTACCTACTGCACGCCAAAATGAGGTTCAGATGGGCTGGAGGCGTGCTGGGCGCCTGCTGGGCATGCCGGGCTTATGGGAGGCCCAAAACGAGGTTCACAGGCCAAGTCTGGCGCACAATGGGCCTGCTGGGCGTGCGGGCAGCGTGGGAGCAGCACGCGGGCAGACGAGGCACGAAACGAGGTTCATCGTGCGGGAGTGGGCGCGAGGGAGTGCTGGGCGTGCGTGGGAGAGGAGTGCGCGGGCGAGGTTCAAACGTGCGAGGGAAAGGCTAGGTGCGCGCGGGAACTCCAGGCGCGCGCAGGAAGCCAGGTGCACGGAAACGAGGTTCAAACTGGCGCGCGGGAAAGCCAGGCCCGCGAGCAAACGAGGTTCACCTGCCGAAGGTTCTAGAAGCGCCTGGAGAGCGCGGGGCACACGCGGGAGGAACGCGGGGCGCGCGCGGGCTGCCAGCCCGCCGAAACGAGGTTCGCCCGCGCTAGCAGACCGCCAAAACGAAGTTCCCCGCCAGTTTTCTACCAGCCCCCCCAAATTCAAATTTTGGCCGCCCAAACCACTCCAACTCGGCATGAAGGCTATAAATAGGGAATTTTGGCCTTCGTTTGGGCATCCAATGGTCTCAATAAGCACCCAAGCCATACCAAAGCTTCTTAGTGTGTTCTTGTACACTTAGCCCACTTTATTACTCTCTTGTAAATCTTAGGCTTGTAAAGCTATTTTCATTGAGTAGTAAAGTTATTTTCCCTTTGCCAAACTTTTTCCAAGTGTGTTCCTTATTCCTTACTCACCCTCTCATCATTTTTACCCATTGTCACCCTTATTAGTCTATCTATATAGACTTGTAGTATTGGAAGACTGACTTAGTCTTGGAGGAAGACTAAGGCCGCACGGTTTGAAGTAAGTTTGAGGTGAGCAAACTTCTTACTCCGTGACAATAGGCATTAACAATAAGCACTTAATAGTGGGAAAAGACAGACTTAATGCAGTACCTTGTTGAATTTGTTAGGTGACTTCATAAGATTCGTGTTTGTCTGCAACTTCAACTATTAGTAAATACATACGTAGTGTGTTAGTGTTGCCTTATTATCGTTGCCCTTGATGCCATTGTCTCGACAGTGCCAGGATTTAGATGTTTTGAATGTCTTATTTCTTTGGGCTCAACAGTTTTTGAGTTCACATTTTTATCAAATTACAAAAAATGATACATTTCAGGAGCTATGAGTTGGAGTTGATACCTAAAGTTTACATATACCCTGATGAGAAAAAGCGCATCTTTTATCAACCCCATCTCTATGGAATTTATGCTCCTGAACGATGGTTTATGAAGTTCATGGAGAAAATAAGAGAATGCGTCACAAGGGATCCAGAAAAGGCTCATTTATTTTGTCTTCCGTACAGTGCACGACAGCTAGAAATGGTACTTTATGTGCCTAGCTCGCATAATCTGAGACCACAGTCAATCTTCATGAGAGATTATCATTTTTGGAACCCCCACCCATGGGACGGATCATTTTCTTGTTGACTGCCATGACAGGGTGCGCACGCTAATCTTTTATCCTATTATTAATGGTTACCTAGGATATTAAACCTAACATGTAAAATTTGAGTATTGAAAGAAAATGCTTGCAAACTCTTATGATTAGATACCCCACCTAACTCAGCTGATCATGTGATAATGACTGACTTATCTGAGATTATTCTGCTGATGCCTACCTGAGGTTGATTGCACATGTATACGTGGGCACAAAGAGGGACAGATTTTGTGAACTTTTGTTATTGAAATTTTGTTTATGCAATTCACTTTGGAAATTCTGGAATCTGATTTTATTTTCTCACTATGTGCTGTTTTAACATTTTGCAGGGTCCATACACATTGACTATGCACACGGAACTAACAAGACATACCATGAAAGCTCAATGCAATGCTGATGTATCTGAAGCTATTTTTGTTGCTAACAAGGACGTTTCGCAACCTGAAACAGCAACAAAGACTCCTAGGAGACCTCTTAAAAATGTTGGTGGCGGGATAAGAGTATCACAGCGCCCAATCCTTGCCTTCTTTGCTGGAAACATGCATGGTTGGTAGGGTCCGCCCAGTGCTTCTCGAGCACTGGCAAAACAAAGATAAGACATGAAAATTGATGGGCCTCAACACATTAGAATATCTCGAAGGATGAGTTATGTTCAACACATGAAACCGATTTAGGGGTTGTTTTATTCTCTCCGTACTTCAATTTGTTACAATCAAATTATTTAATTTTAATTTTATAATTACAAGTTTTCAAATTAAAAAACATAAAATCTTTTCTATCCCTTTCCTTGAAAAAAAATAAAATTATATTTTTAATAACTAATTATCAAATATTATATATAAATGTACGAAGAGGGAATATTAATTTTATCTAAATTGATTTTTATTCTTAAAATTAATTATAATTATATTTTTATTATTTAAATTTATTTTAAAATTAGTATAAGTTTAAAATTCTTAATTTTAGAGTTAATATAAATTTAAATTTTTTAGTCCTACTTATACTTAATTTCAATTAAATATAAAATTTTATAAAAATAATTAACTAAAATAAAAAATTAATAAATAAAAAATAAAAAAAATATAACTACCGTATTGCAATATTAAGTAAAGTATTTTATTAGTATCTATTTTTTCAAATTTATATTTACAATTAATTATTTGTTATGTATATTTAAAAATATTTTACTCATTGCATATTATTTTTTAAGTTAATTTTTATTTAAGTTTTTTTTTATTTCAATGAAATAATATATTAATATTTATAAAGTTAAAAATATTAATTAAAATTAAATATTTAAATGAATTATGACAACGAAAATAAAAATAATATAAACCACCTAAAGATTATTATTAATTTTAAAATTTGTTAAGTCAACAACTTAAAAGGAATTTTATTTAATTTTAATTAAAAATCAATACTAACAAAAAAAATCATTAAAGAAAATTAAATTTAAATCTAATTAATTTATTCCTATGTATATATATTTTATTATAAGTATGATTTCTTAAAATTATTATTATAAAGGTAACATTATATCACTTATAAAATATTACTCTTGCATTAATAATAATAATAACAATAATAATAATAATATATTAATTAATTAGATTTATATTTATATTATTACGTTATTAATGTTTTTCTATTTTTATTCTTTTTACCATTGAAAATAGTAGTTATTCTTTTGAAATAAAAAAAATTGATAAAAATTGAAATAAAAAAGATATTGTAAGAATCAAATCATATTGGACTAAATTTATTTTATTGTGTTGATATAATTCTAATTTTCTATTAATAACTGAATCGAGAATCATATTATACGCAATTATACTGAATATCAAATAAATAAATAATTAAAATTGAAGTCAATTTTATAAAAATACTTTTTTATATTTTTTTTAGAAACATAATGTAATTTTAATATAATTAAAATTCATGTAATACATATAGTGTATTTATAATGATAGATTATATATATTATAATATATATACAAATACGAATGAATAAGGACTAACTTTTTAAACTAATAAAAATATTCTGGTAAATATTAATAATATAAATTATATTTTTTCTTTTATGAATTTTATTTTTTAAAAATTATTTTACTGAAATTTTATTATAACTTTTAATTTAGAATTAGAAACCTAATTAGAACTTGTATAATTAAATTTATATTTATATTTTAATCAACAATGTATTCATAACATATGTAATATAATTTATAATTAAAAAATACTTATTAAATATATTAAATAATTAATATTTCAAATACGTTTTAAAATTTTTTGTATTAAATAATATGAAAATATAAAAATTCAAGATATCAATATAATAAAAATGAAAATTTTATAATGATAATGTGCAAAACTAACAAAAATTTATTTTAAAAATTATTAAATTTTTTAATTTTATAAATAATTTTCTTTCACAATAATCTAGATATATAATTTCATTATGCAAATTAACATTATTTTAAATTATAAAAAATTAAAATAAAATATATGTAAATTAAATTAAAAAAATAAAATAATAGAGTTTAAGTGAATTAAAGTTAATTTATATTTATTATTAATTTATTGTAATTTAAAAAAAATTTCACTTATTTATATTTTAAAACTTATTGTCATATTTTTATTATATTACATTTAAATTTATAATTAAGTTAATATTATATGTTAATAATAGAACACATAACTTTTATAAAAATATGATCGAATAAAAAATAATTTTTAAATTGATAAATATTTTTATTTATATAATTAACTAAAATGACATTAAAATTAATATTTTAATTTAGATAATGAAATATAATATTTATAATGCTATAATAATATATAATATATAAAAAAATTATATAAAAAATTAAATTACAAATTTTTATAATGAGTATAATAACGAGTGAGACATGTTTTGCAAAAACTAGTTTAATTCAAATATCAATGAATTTACTTCTCCTCTTTAAATTCAAAAGACCATTTTTAAAATTATAATTTTTATTAAAAAATTAAATCTAAGTCACAATTCATTGAGTTCAATCTATTATTATTATTATTATTATTATTATTATTAAAAAAAATATTTTATTAAAATATCTCATCTATCCATCATCAAATAAAATAATTCTATATATTTTAGTTGATAAAATAAAATAAATTTATCAATAAATAATTATAATTTTGATTATAAATGAGAGAGAAAGAGAATGAGAAAGATAAAATGATAATTTTATTTTTGAGAGGATGGAAAAAAGGATAATTTTATTTTTTAAAAAATTTAAAATTATATAATTTTATTATAATAAATTAAAGTTTAAAACGGTTAGTGTAATTTACAAGTAAATATTGTGGCTGTGAAATGAACAGCCCTCCGGACGCGTTACGGTCATCGTAGTATATAATTTTGTTCTCCTTTTTGGTGACTGGGGCAGAACTACATGGAGCTGTGAGGGGGCCACGGCCCCCACAAGTTTCTAAAATTAAAAGATTATTCATGATTTTAAATTTTTTTAAAGAAAATTACTGTTTGCCTCCCTTAAAATTTTTTAAATTAAAATTTTAATTAATGTATTTTCCAAAAAAATTATTGTTTGTTTGTTTGATATTTTTATTTTTGTTTAAATTTCATTTACATTTTTCATATATTTTATTTTATTTTTTAATATTTTATATTTTTATTTTTATTTTTATATTTTTATTAAAATTTTATTTTTTTATTAATATTTATTTTTAGCCCTAAAAATAAATTTCTAATGCCGTCCTGTACAGTGACATTAGATTGGAGTGGTTTCTCTATCTCTGTGGCTGAGAAGGATATTCCCAAACTGAAGAAGATTATTGTTGAGATAGTGGGTATAGAATAGGCTTTGAGGGGTGATTAATCATTATCTTTAAGGTATTAATTGCCCTCACTAGATTGCTGCAAGGTTATGGCAATATACTTCCAGGATACAACAAAGCCCAAAATCAAAATCCAGAGACTTTATAGTAACTCCTTAGAATTAAAATTAGAAGAAAAGAAGAAGAAGTAGAAGTAGTATATCTGGATTGAAAAAACTCATCCATATTTATAAAGAATGAAAAGTCATGGCACCTTTACTAGATAGATATATCTGTCTATCTCTAATAGATACAACTATTTATGTAATAGACATGTCTGTTTATTAAAAGCTACCTATATAAATAGTTGTGACTATTTGTATAGACATATCTGTTTATTAACAGAAACCTATACAAATAGTTATGACTTTGGTATAGAATAGATATTTCTGTTTATTAACAGACACCTATACAAATAGTTGTGACTGTTTGTATAGAATTGACATGTCTGTCTATTAACAGACACATCTACTTGTTAATAAACACATCTGTTCGTAATTTATTTACGAAAATTACAATATGATAATTATTTTATTTCACATATATACGTGCCAAGTGCCATAATAAAATAATATATATAGAATTATATATATATATATATATATATATATATATATATATATATATATATATATATATATAATTCTATACATATTTTACTCTTGTCATTCCCTTATATTTTAACAATATAGGAATTCTTTCTCTCTATACTGTCTAACATATAAGCTATTTATAACAATCCCCCACTTAGCTTGTATTGTTAGATCCCATTGTTTCATGCATAATGAAAAGTATCTTTCGATTTAAACTTTTCCTTAGTGTAAGTATTTCAAAGTTCTAAAGAAATCATGGTGGCCTTAACTTAAACCTAGATTCCTATTAAATAGAACCGGAAATACTACACACACGAATCAATTAGTTCGACTTAAAAAGTTCACCAAAATTTTAGCACGAATATGGCATTGTGCTACCTCCTGTTTTCATGAACATTTACAAAAGTTATTCTCACTTTTGTTGAAGCAGCACCACTTCCTATGTTCATATAGGTGAAGTTTCCTTTGTAATAATTTTAAACTTCATTAAGAGTATAAATACTCATCCTAATTTCATTAACTTAATATACTAAGTACTTAATTAAAACATTTACTAATGACTTGTTGTTACCCTTTAAACTTTATTTAGTAATAATACTACAAAGTAGGGTTCCCACCATTAGTAAATTTAATGGAATATTTTTAATCCTAATCCAGTACATGCATTTTTTATCATATATCTCGAGAGCCCTTTTGTAAACAGATCTACCAGATTATCACAAGACTTGACATAAGTAATAGTAATAATTCCATCAGAGATTAATTGTCTCACATACTCATGTCTTAAGCTAATATGTATAGACTTTCCATTATAAATTTTATTATAAGCTCTAGAAATTGTTGCTTGACTATCACAATGTAAGGAAACAGCAGGCATCGGTTGGCCACAACTTGATATCTAATAAAAAATTTCTCAGCCATTCTGCCTCCTTACCAGCTGCTGCTAGAGCTATAAATTCTTATTTCATTGTAGAATGGGTTGTACAAGTTTGTTTCTTTGATGCCCAAGAAATAGCACATCCTCCTAAGGTAAAAACCCAACCGGAAATTGATTGATTATCATTAATACTAGTTATCCAGCTAGCATCTGTATAACCTTCTAACACAATTGGAAATTTATTATAAAATAAACCAAAGTTTATAGTTCTTTTTAAATAACCAAGAACTCTTGAAATTGCTTTCCAATGTTCAATACTAGGCTTACTAGTATGTCTTGATAATTTACATACTGCAAAAGCAATATCAGGTCTAGTGCAATGCATAGAAGCTACCAATTGCACTAGCATACTCAATTTGAGCAACTGCCCTACTAGAATTTTCAGTTAATTTGGAAGAAATATCATATGGAGTTTTTGCTTCTTTGACTTTTAAATGATTAAATTTATTTAATATTTTCTCAATATAATGAGATTGGCAAAAAGCAAAACCCCCACTATGTTTTTTTACTTTAATACCTAAGATTGTATCTACCTCTTTTAAATCTTTCATTTTAAATTTTGAGGTCAGATACTTCTTTGTATCATTCACACCTTCCATATTTGTTCCAATTATAAGTATGTCATCAACATAAAGACAAATTATCACACCAAAATGATCTGTAAATTTGGAATAAATATATTTATCAGCACTATTATGTTTAAAGCCATATTCCAAAATTGCAGAATCAAATTTCTCATGCCATTGTTTCGGTGCTTGTTTTAAACCATATAAAGATTTAATTAATTTACAAACTTTTCTTTCATTCCCTGGTAAAACAAATCCTTCTGGTTGCTCCATATAAACTTCTTCTTCTAAGCACCATTTAAAAAGGCTGTCTTAACATCCATTTGATGTACATATAAATTATATATTGATGCTAAAGATAAAAGTACTCTAATAGATGTTATTCTAGCCACTGGTGCATATGTATCAAAGTAGTCAATTCCCTCTTTTTGTTTAAAACCCTTTGTAACCAATCTAGCTTTAAAAGTTTGAATCGATCCATCTGTGTTATATTTTCTTCTGAAAACCTATTTATATCCTATTGGTTTAGAACCAGGTGGCAAATCAACTAGAACCCATTTATTATTCAATAATAATGAATCCATTTCATCATTGATTGCCTCTTTCCAAAAGGCCACATCCCTTGTAGTCATTGCCTCTTGAAACGTTTTAGGATCATTGTCACGACCCAACCTATGGGCCGGACCGGTACTAGGACCTGGGCTAGCCTAAAGCCCCCGAGGCCCATAGTAAGCCTAACTATTCATTAACCCAACTCTAAGGCCCATTTGGGCCCAATTTCAAGAAAACAACCGGACAGAGTCCGGCCATAAAATGGACCTTTCAACAGGGAGTTTTTGACTCATCCGACCTGTAAACACAATAATAATCAATTGGGGAGCTCAGCTCTCCCTCCACATACTCATATCATCATAAAAATAAATGGGAGCTCAGCTCCGTCATCCAGTCCATCAAACATACATGTGATAATAATTTTACAGGTCCAAAATAAGAATTCACATTACAGACCCAATTTAAATAAATATTTCTAACACATGCGGAAATTCTAGGAGTAAATAAAATTACACAAATATTGATAAACAACCTGCGAAGGAGAAAAACAGGTTAATCACAATAAAATCCTACTGTAGCCTGAAAAAATATTGAACAGGAGTGAACGTTCGACTCAGAGAGTAAAATATCAATTTTAACCATAATTTCTATAACTATCTAAAGCTAATGAATCTTGTAGAGTGAAATGCAACATCAGCAACAAATTCACAGCATAACAGCAAAAAGGTAATTTGGAGCACTCACACACCCAGTAATATCAATCATAATATATGGGAGCTGATCCCCTATACAACTCTCTTAGATCCAACCTGGTGCCAGCGAAGAACTCAAGCCGGACTTTCGCTTAATAAACCAAATCGGGGTCCCAGTGAAGAACTCAAGCCGTGACTACCCCCGAAGGATCGGGTCCCAGCGAAGAACTCAAGCCGTGACTACCCGTCCTATCCACAGTCCACACCACATCACACGCACGCCAACGCACGCACACTACTCCAAATTACCACAACAACATACATGGCACTTTCACAGCTATGAATGCAACATAAATCGTGCCTAGGATTTATCTACATAGATATATGCATATAAGTGATGCATGGGCATGCTTAAACATATAATAATATCGAAATTACAATTAAAATTAATATTTTACTCACAGACTTGACCACGGTCACTGTGGCGGCTGGGCGGAGGAAGAAGGCTGTCTCGGCTCACCTGACAATTACATTGCAATTATTTAATACAAATGACTCAATACAAATCAAGAAAAGACCAAATACGTCCTAAGTCGTGCCGAAAATCCGGCAGAGTCTCCCCTATACCTAGGACCTACCCAACCTGTAAAAGGGCTCAAAACACACTTCTATATTCGCAACTCATATATCCACAATTCAATCACATCACACAGTCCCTCCTGGGCCCATCAAACCAGTCATCCATCACAATATGTAAAATTTCAATTTAGTCCTTATAATTGATCATTTTTGCAAAAACTACCCAAACAAGCTCTAAAAATTCTAAAACTTTGCCCCGTGGTCCTTAGCAATATTACTAGGCTATTGCAAAAAGAATCATAATTTTTTGAGCTACCACGAATATTTTATGAATTTTTAATCCTATTTAAGCACTAGAAAATTAAGAAAAAACAAGGTTCGGGTTTACCTTTGCCGATTCCGACCTTGGGAACGCGCTCGAGATGTCTGACAATGGGGGGGTAGCCAAAACCTCGGTCCAATTCGGAGACTTTTCCGGTAACGGGTCTGTTTGGCCGGAAATTCACAGACCCGGACAACTGTCGAATTTCCACGAATTGAGGATACCTACACGAAGCCCACAACACGGGGGTTAGTACATAATTTTACGAAATTTTCTAAGCTCATTTAATGCTCGAAAAAATACTACGAAGTTCCGTAGGACCTACCGAAAAACGGTGTCAGAAAAATCGAGTGGAGCTCTCTGGTACTCTCGGTTTTCTCGTGGGGTTCACGGTTTGTGAGAAATCTAGCCCAAAAGTCAAAATAGGCTAAAACTTCCCGGGCAAAAATTGGACAAACCGCTCGATGGATTTCGGTGTTCTTGGTGTCTATGGAAAGCTCTCGACGAGTAGATGAGTTTAGACACAAAACCCGGTCCGATTGGTGGCCAGATCGGCTGGGAAGACGAACGGTCGCGTGCGCATGCGTGTCGCTTCAGGAGCTGTTTTCCGGCTGCCCAGAGGCCGCCGCCGTGGGGAGGGTGAGGCGCGCCACGGTGAGCCGGGTGGCGGGAGGTGGTGGGCAGCGAGGAGGAGAGAGAAAACGGGAGAAAGAGAGAAGGAGGAGGAGACGCGTGCGGGAGAAAAAGAAGAAGGAGAGGGAGCCGGTCCGATTCGATCAGTCCGATCCAGTCCGGTTCGATTCGGTCGGTTTGATTCGAAAATACAAAATTTTGAATTTTTACTCTGCCTCGGGACCAAAATGAAGTCCAAAAATTCCAAAAAAATTCCAGAAAACTCAGAAAAATTTGCAGACTCCAAATATATTTTTAGTTTTGCCACGTGGTCTTTAAATAAATTTTTAAAAATCATCAAAGTTTATATTTTCGGAAAATCAAACCCGATTTTTAAAATCCGAAAAATCTCAAATAATTTCTTAAAATTTAATAAAATTAAAATATCAATAATACTAATAAAATAATAAAATTTAAAATTTTGGGGTGTTACATTCTTCCCCCCTTACAGAAAATTCATCCTCGAATTTTACACAAGGCAGAATAAAGTATAAGATTACACATTGAACAGATAAGGGTACTTGCTACGCATGTCCCGTTCTGACTCCCAGGTGCACTCTTCCACTGACTGACTCCTCCACAAAACCTTAACCATAGGGATCTGTTTTAATCTTAGCTGTCTCACTTGATAGTCCACTATGGCTACAGGTTGCTCCTCAAATGTCAAATTCTCTTTCAGCTCTATTACATCTGGTTGTAGTACATGAGAAGGATCTGGAATGTATTTCCTGAGCATGGAGATGTGAAATACGGGATGAACGTGAGAAAGGTTGGGTGGTAGCTCCAACCGGTAGGCAACTGCTCCAACTCTATCAGTAACCTCAAAAGGTCCAATATATCGAAGTGCCAACTTGCCCTTCTTTCCAAATCTCACGACTCCCTTCATCGGAGAAACCTTCAGGAATACGTAGTCGCCTACTGCAAACTCCACATCCCTTCGTCTGGGATCTGCATAACTCTTCTGCCTACTGAAAGCTGTTTTCAATCGTTCCCTGATTAAAGAGACTATCTCTGAAGTGTACTGTACTAGGTCTACATCATGTACCTTTGCTTCTCCCATTTCCGTCCAACATAGAGGAGACCTACACTTTCTTCCATAGAGTGCCTCATAGGGTGCCATCCCGATGCTGGAATGGTAACTGTTATTGTAGGCAAACTCCACCAAAGCTAGCTGATCATCCCATTGACCTCCAAAATCCAAAACACTCATGCAAAGCATGTCTTCCAGTGTTTGGATTGTCCTTTCGGACTATCCGTCTGTCTGAGGGTGGAAAGCAGTACTAAAGTTCAACTGTGTGCCCAGTGCTTCCTGCAACTTTCTCCAAAACCGAGAAGTGAACTGGGGCCCTCTGTCAGATATTATGGAAGTCGGAACTCCATGCAATCTGACTATTTCTCGAATGTAGAGTCAGGCGTACTGTGCCACATAATATGTAGTCTTCACAGGCAAGAAGTGAGCTGATTTGGTTAGACAGTCTACAATTACCCATATCGAATCATATCCTCACGTGGTACGAGGCAACCCAGTCACAAAATCTATAGTAATCATTTCCCACTTCCATTCTGGGATTGGGAGCTCTTGCAGCTTCCCTGACGGTCTCTGATGTTCAAACTTCACCTTCTGACAAGTCAAGCACTTGGACACGAAGTCTGCTATGTCTCTCTTCATGCCATTCCACCAATAACTATCTTTCACATTATGGTACATCTTGGTGGAGCCTAGGTGGACATTGTACAGTGTATAGATTGCCTCTTGCATGATTTCATTTCGGAGATTGTCCACATCGGGCACACATATCCTAGAACCCTGCACTAGGGCGCCATCATTGGCAAATCCAAACTCAACACCTTCACCTTGCTTTACTCTTTCTATGATTTTCATCAGTTGTTGGTCTCTGTGCTGGGAAACTCTAACTCTGTCTCGCAAGTCTGGCCTCACTGAAAAGTGAGCGAATAATACCCCCTCATCTGAAAGATCTAGGATTAAACCTTGATCCATCAACTCATGTACTGCCTGAATCAACGGTCTCTTCTCTATTGAAATGTGCGCCAAACTGTCAGAAGATTTTCTGCTCAAAGCATCTGCTACCACATTGGCCTTCCTAGGGTGATAATGGATAGTGCAATCATAGTCTTTCAGAAGCTCCATCCATCTCCTCTGTCTCAAGTTTAAATCCCTCTGTTGGAAGATGTACTTCAAACTCTTGTGGTCGGTGTATATCTCGCACACTTCACCATACAGGTAGTGTCTCCAGATTTTTAGTGCAAAGACTACAGCCGCCATTTCCAAATCATGGGTGGGGTAGTTCTGCTCATGCCTCTTCAGCTGCCTTGAAGCATAAGCCACTACTTTTCCATTCTACATCAAAACACACCCTAGGCTAACTCTGGAGGCGTCACAGTACACGGTGTATCTTTCACCACTCATAGGTAGTGTCAACACAGGGGCGGTGGTTAGACACTCCTTAAGCTTCTGGAAGCTCTTCTCACAGTCATCTGTCCAAATGAATGGAACATTCTTCCGAGTTAACTTAGTCAGGGGAGCCGCTGATGCATACATTTTGCATAATCATTTAGGTTTAATTTCATAGCCATTTTATTTTATTATTAGTCATTTTTAGCTAATTTCATTAGTTATTTAGTTAGTTTTTTATAATTGTCAATTTTGGATTAATTTGTAATTTTTACTTTGTTTTGTAGGAAAAATGATGGTTTTGAAGGATTGAAGAGAAATTTTGCCATTGAGGAGTAACTTCTACAGTCAAAGATGTCAAAAACAAGTTTTCAAGTTGAAATATGCATTGACCAAATTGCGCATAACTTGCCGCATAAGCTATGCAGATCTGCATAAGGAGAAGAAACACTGTTCCAACACCTGCCGAATTGTGCATAAGGGGAGTGCATAGCTTATGCAGATTCACGCCTCCCTTATGCAAGTCTCACGGAATTGTGCATAACCTATACGCCAAGTCATGCAGTTTCGCATAAGTGAATCGAAGCAGTAAGCGCATAAGGGACTGCATAACTTATGCAGTCCACTTATGCAGTCCCACAAAGGTTTCATTAATGAGCTGGCAGAAGATTCCCTCAGAAAATTCCTCCTAAAACACACCATTTTAGGGCTCCATGTCAGAAAATGCTATAAATAGCTCCATTTCCCATTTTAGAAAGGGAGAAAAAAAAAGGGAAGAAGAGAAAAAGGAGCAGCTGAAGAGACACATTCATTTTCCATACCATTTCCAACCAGATTTGGAGATTCCTTTCTTTTCTTACATTTTTCCTACATTTCTAGTGTTTAGTTTATTGATTCTTAGCTTAGATTAAAGCTTTATTTCCATATAAACTCAGAATTTCTTGTAAACATTATGGATAGTGAGTAGTTTTATTTAGATTATGGAGAATGGGTTGTAATATTTGAGATATTTTGTGGATTTTGATTGGGTAATCCATATTTTGTGGTCTTAATGAGTTTTATTCATTTCTTGTGTGCTTAATGACATGCTTAATGTAGGATCCCATTAAGTGATGTTCTTAATCCATGGTTGAGGCACCGAAAGGAGAAGGCCTTGTGATAGATAATCAGGAAATTGGACTTAATTAACTTAGATCTAGAAATAGACTAAGGATTAAGAGGATTTACAGATTAATTAAGGAACTTAATGGGTCTTGATTTGTCACACCCTACCCCTCTGTAAGGCATAACATGATCCCGTAGTATACCTAATGAATTACCAACTCCGTCTACTGATAATCCATTAAATACACTACAAGGGATTTTAAAACTTTTCTTACTTTTTTTACAGTAGTGAGCACTATTTACAGGTATTAAAAACTTTGGTGAACTGAAGTGAAACAATTAACTCATTTGATTTATTTGGAATTTCTGTAAAAATTTTGGCAGAGTGCCATCTGTATTTTGGATAAAACAGTTCTTCAGAAAACCTGTAAAAGACACTTCAATAATTTTCCAAATCTCAACTCCAATACATTTCTCAACACAACAATTTATCAACTCAATTCCATAGAAATTTTTCAAAGTCTGAGATAAGGAAATATAATACAATTTTTACAAGTCAAATAACTCATAATTAATTTACAACTTCAAGGTACAATTTGAATTTACAACTGCTCAAAACCAAAAACAAAATGTACATACAGTGTCATACATTCTGATACAAAAAGCAAAATATACGTATACTCATTATACTGGTAATCCCTCATTTGGATGTATATGCAGCCTAGTCTGCTGCCCTGTCTGTCTCTCTACCTGCGACAGCAATAAAAAGCTATCGCTGAGACAATGTCTCAGTGGTGCACAACATTAACCAAATACAATTTAAATCACAATTCATAAATCATATCAATAGTGGATACTTAAAACCATAGTCAATTTCAAGACAGTAATTGTCCATAAGAATTTAAACTCCATTTGTCAATATCACAATAATTTTCATAAGTTAGATCATGTTTGAATTCAAAAGACAGTATATGTCAATAAGAGTTTAAATTCATTTCACAATCTCACAATACACATCAATAAATCACACACAGCTTAATCATGATCCATAGTTCAATTCGTCCCAAAAGCCGATGGCTAATGAGGTATTCAATTCGTCCCAAAAGTCGATGACTAATGAGGAATAACATAGCTAGCTAGCAAAAATATGAGTACTCATCCAATTCGTCCTCAACAGGCACACACCTCAACACTTCAGCCAGAGAGGGAATTCAATTCGTCCCACTAGACAAGCTAATGAGGAATACAATCAATATACATGATAGCTGTGGTTTCAAACCATTTCCAATGCTTTTAAATCAATAAGTATCCATCAATGTCATTCAAACAATTTCTCACAGTTTCAAATCATTTACAATGCTTTTCAAGCAATAAATATTCATTCAAATACATTTCCACAATTTAAAATAATAATATACAAATAGTCAATATTTATTTCAATTGAAAATAATTCAAAAGAAATAGTTGTTGTGCATAAACCTCTGATATTTGTCTCCTGGTCTTGACTCAGTATTTCTTTCCCTTTTCTTTGAGTCCTTGTTAATCGAAACACAATTTGAAGTGTTTCAGTGCTAAATTAATTTGCCTCTAACGATAATGTTCGATAAACAATTCACTGAATACTTTTATTTGCTTAATCACCTAATATACCGACCCTCGATGCGTTTTAGGTAAATTAGGTCTTAGTGTCAATAATATGTCACATTCGATAGGGTTTTAGGTTTGGTACGTGTTACCAAACTCAATTCTATGTATATTGCGTTTTCTTGCATTTTATTGCAAATTGCTAGATTTCGGGATACTAGTTTGACCTAGCCGGACGATCTAGTTTCCTCGGTTTTCATGTAACATCCTCCCGGTAGCAATTCCGCACAGTCTACTGTTCCGGTGACCGGTGTCGGTCCGGACAGCTAGAACTTTTGGAAAAAAAATATTTAAACTAAAGTGAAGAACCATAATTAACTCAAATATTAATAAGAAAAATTTAGTAAAAATTTTAGAAATAAAATACAACCAAGTTAAATGAGCCGGTGCCCAAGCGAAGGGTAACCAGAGGGAAGTTGCGGTTCTAGCGAGGAGCCCTAGACAGGGGAAAAATTTTAAAATAATTTTTGGGACTCCAGAGAAGGGTTATTGAGGTTCCTATGGCATTAGAATGCCAAGAAAATACCTAGAAAAATTTTTCAATCGGTACAGACAATTTTGACCCGTTAAGCCAAACGAAGGGCATTTTGGTCATTTCGCCTTCAGAGGTGATTTTTGGCCGACTTGTCCAGTTAAGTAAATAATTATTATGACATAAAATATGAATTAATATTGATAAAAAATTAATTGAAAGTGAGTAGAGAAGAAGAGAAAAGAAAATACAATAAAATGCCAATTATGACATATTATGAGGTCATTTAAAATTGTCCACCAATCACAATTAAGTAACCATCAAATTAACTAATAAAAAGAGTCAAAAAAGACCAAAGAATTAAAAAGCAAACAGCAGCCCTTCTTCTCCTTCAAAAAAGTTTTTCACCTCCTCCCTCACTCCTCCATTAACAAACTTTCTAAAGCTTCAATTTCCATGCTTTCCTCACCCCAAAACCCTAAGTCCCTTCACTAAAAACTTGTCTCTACCTCTTGGGAAGTGTTTGGCAGCCTAGAAAGGGAAAGAAAGTGAAGATTAACTTGGGAAAATTCTGCCCTACAAGAGGTTAGTGCACATATATACTTAAAACTCTTTAATCCCATGCTAGAGACTTGAAACAAGTATGAATTTGTAACTTAAATGAATAAAAGTTATGTGTATGTCCACCATGATTTTTGGCAGCCCTAAAGAAGGAACATGATTGAGTGTCTTGATGGACTTAGAGTGAACTAGAGAGTATGTTTAAAAAATATATATATATATATATGTAAGGAATGAAAGTGATTAATTAAGGTAGTTGTGAAAATTTATAATGGAAATTAGGGTTTTGAGGTGTGAAACTTGGATTTAGCTTATGAAATTGTGAAAGAACATTATAAGGGTCAATTAGTGACCATTTTAGGTAAGTTGACCATAATTTGGACTGAAATGTAGCATGGCAAAGGGAATGAGTAGGCTGCCTTGTAAGTGCAGCAGGGTGACTGAAATTTCAGTCCACTTAGACAGCCATAACTTTGGCTGTGTAGGTCCAATTGGTGTTTGGCCAATTGGACATGAAACTAGGCTTATAATGGCACATTTTTGCTGAAGAAACCATGCCCAAAAGACCAAAGCAAGAGGACCAAAAGTTGGCCCCAATCCGGATACCCTGCAACAGCAACTGCAGAAATGACCAAATGAACAGTAACTGTTCATTTGGCCATAACTCACTGTAGATATGGTCAATTGACCTGAAATTTTTACAGTAACAAGATATGATATAGACAAACAACTTTCATGAAGAAACATACCCCAAATTATGCCATTAACCCATTCAAATTATTGAACAAAGTTGAGTTATCAAACCTGCAACTCTGCAGATTTACATTTGAATAGTGATGTTTGGATGGCTATAACTCTCTTTAGAAAACTCGGATTTAGGCAATTCTTGAACCGATGGAAACCTAAGGCATGGTAGAACATTTCATATGAAGAAAGTTAGACCAAATTATGAACTTAACTTGGTCAAATTACTGACCAAAGTTGGACCAAAATCTGCCAAAACCCAAAATTTCAGCGAGACGATGCAGTGAGCAATGAAACTTATTTTGGCCATAACTTGAGCTACAAAACTCCAAATGGAGTGATTCAAAAAAAGAAATTCAACTAGACAAAATAAGGAACAACTTTCATGTTTACCATTTCCTCAAATTCCTACTATAATAGTGCTTAATGGAATAGTAAAGTTAAGCTTCAAAAACTGAAAATTTTGTTTCCCTTGGTTTAAGCCTAGAAATGGTAATGGTGATCACTTCCAACAAGTTTTAAATGAAAAATGTGGTATGTTTGAAGTGCCAAAGTCAATGTACCTACTTTCTATGCAAAAGTCAACTTTCTTGTTGACCAATGAAATGAATAGTGACACCAAAAGTTGAAATTCAAAGATTGAAGAATTTTAAAGTATCAAATGCCCTAGTATACCTAACAAGATTGGTTTGGATAGTTTGGCATGCCAATAGGGTATTGTTTTAGCAGTACTGCGAAAGGCTTTATGCCTGTATTCATGGCTTTTATGCCCGTATTCATGGCTTTTATGCCCGATTATGTGATATCATGGCTTTTTAGCCATCTTGGCATCACGTGGTAGGCGTTACTGCGTCCCATGGTATGTGACCCAAGGCACGCGGTGTCGGTGCCAACGACCCGTTATCCAGTCCAGTCGTCCAGTATAGGTTACTTGAGCATGGAAAAGTATAACTGTGATTGAACTGATTATTAAAGAAAATATGAAAATTAAGAATCTGGAATGATTACAAAAATACAAAGAAGCTCAAGATCATGAAGAAAATAATTAACGAAATGCATGAAGAAGTTAATATCATAAAACATTATTAGCCCTCGACTAAACAATAAGTTAGTAATTATTCATTTCTTATGAACACAATAGCAAGGAAATTATTATTTTTATTTGCATATTATATTTTCTGGTAGTATTTGCACCACTAAGCTTTATGCTTAGCGCGTCGCTTTTGCAACACGTAGGTACTGAAAATTTGGACAGAGGGCCCAGTAGACCACAGATTCGGTAAGGCAGTTCACAGTTCTGCATAGTGTCCGTGTCACCTCACCATCCACAGTGCATTGGTAGGACACTAGGTTTCATTTTGACATTTTGTAACTAATTTCTATTTTCTCATATGTATTTGAACTTATGGAATGTATTTTGAGGTTAATGTAAATAATGAAAAATCGTATTAATGAATGTAAAAGTGAATGTTTATCTGTGATTTATACATGATATCACATGAGATGAATGATTGGGAAATGAATGGTGAAAAATGTTGAGATTTTGATATTGAAGTTTGAGAGTGATGAGATGATTGAATATGATAATAGGAAGTGTTTTTCACAGGTTCCGAAGAACTGTTTTCTCCATTTTTAGCCGGTACTTTGCCGGATTTTCTATAAAATTCTCGGAACCTCAAATAAATTATAATTTCGATAAATGGCTTAAATAAATTATATTTCATAAGTTATATTCAAAAGGAAGAATAAAAATGAATTAAGATAAAATAGAGTGCTCGGCACACTGAGTGGCATAACTTGCTCGGCTACACTGTAGTCGGGTAAGGGGTGTCACATTTCGGGTTTCGGTCAAAACTACATACTTGTAGATCTATGTCTTATGGACCGCGGTGAAAAATTTTAGGTCAATCCGAGTTAAGTAGACCAAGTTATGGTCATTATACTATTGCTGGTCAATTGGTATCAAATTAGGTCAATTTTAGGTCAATTTGGTCAACTTTGGTTCGGCCAGTTTTTGGACCCGAACTTGTGCAAGCTTTTTGACTTGCTTCTGGTCATTTCTGGGTTTTGGTGTCTTCATAATACTTGTAGGTATGGGTCTTAACTATTCATGGTTAAAATTTCAGGTCAATTGGACCTGTTTTGAGTGAGTTATGGCCTAAACACTCACTGCTGCCCAATTGGTCATTTTTCAGGTCCTAATTGTACCTAATCCGAATTGGTCATTTTCTTAAGTCACCTTGCAAGCAGAATTTTGGTATGTTTTCTCAATGAAAGTTGGCACATTTTGTGCCTAGTTCCACCTCCAATTGGTCTCATACCAATTGAGGTTACACATTTAAACTTATTGGCTAAAATATACACTGCCCTTGGTTACTTTGCTCAAAACACATCAATCACACACATTTACCTTGTAATATGTTTACTTCCCTACCAAATCTGTTTTGGTACATTATCAAAACCACATCCCACTTTACATTATCCTCACTTTGGGCAGATTACAATTATCTTCAATACACCAATTAAAATTCACATTTACAAAGTCTAAATACAATCACATACACACCTAAACATCAATAATTCTCACATACACTTTACAAAATAATTTCATACACATATCCATCAATCCTTCTATGTCAACATTCTGCCAACACTTCCATGAATACATACATTTATTCAAGTGTCCCCAAGCTGCCGAAAACTGTCCTTCAACACCAAGTGTCCTACAATTCATTAAATCCCATTCCAAGTGCAAAAATCACCTTATACATGTGAAGTAATTCACTAGGTTATTAAATCATCATGATCAATATCATTTCTCATCAATTATATGCACAATTATTTCATCAAATACATGACTCCATGGCTGTCCAAAATGAACACAACAATAACTCTTCAAACTCAAAAATTTTCTTCACAAACCCAACACCCATAACATGTACACAAAACTTAACAAAGCTATCTTCAAAAACACTAACTTACCTTATGGTTGGAGCTTGTTAAACCTTGCTTAAACTTCTCAAATTTAGTATCAAACTCTTCCTTGTGATGAGTAGACAAAGTTTCATGAAGGAACCTAAGTGAATGGAGTTGAAATGGAGGGAGAGGTTGAAGCTCAAAGAAAACGGCAATGGAGTCTTCCTTTTCCTTCAATTCGGCATGGATGAGAAACTTAGAGAAAATGAGTTTTGCAGATTGTTTATTTGATGTACACCTGCCCCTTTGTGTTTATTTTATTCCTTAGTGGTCCACTCATTTAAATTATATCATAAAATAAGCTTAAATGTGTTATTTACACATTTTTCACCCCACTTTTGGCTATTTGTATTAGGTACCCCTCTTTTAATTTTTCATTTCATTTTCTAAGTGTAATATTATTTATTTTTAATGGACATTTAGGTCAAAAGACAATTCGGGGTGTCAAATGACCATAATGCCCTGTTAAGATTCGTTCGATTTTTCGGTAACACCGGGTTTTGTCTGTTTTTCGATTTCTCACTTTTCCTTGTACTAATTATTTAATTTTTCTTTGATCTTTCTAATGATATTTATTCTTCAATAAGGTTCTATTTAAGTCCTAAAAATGTTTTCCAGGGTTCCATGATCCGTAGCTAGTCAACGGTCCACGCCGTGGCTTCCCAGTGCGGTCACCCATCGTTAGGTTTCCCGGCTCGTTTAACTTGCTCACATTTCTTTGCTATTATTTTTCCTTTGTTTTTCTTGTATTTTCTTTTCTTGTATTTCATTATTTTATGTCTCCTCACTCATATTGAAGTGTAGTTCTAGGCATCCTAGCTGTCCGGACAACACTGGTCACTGGAGCAGCAGAACGCACTATCGAACTTAGGGGTGTTACATGATTAACTCTAACTCCACGAAAGTAGGATTAGATTGATTAAAGCATGCTTTGTCTCACTCGAAAGGGTATTCAAAGGATTTAAGAATTAATCTCCTTAAAACCCGTAAGTTCTACAAGATTGGATAACCAATTTAAAATCCCAAAATAGCTCTAATATGAAATCTTGAACTCCGGAATCGCCTTTTTTATAATTGTTAATTTCTAATCAAATTTAATTGCTTGCCATTTTAAATTTTGCCATATTTCACTTGCTTATTTCAAATTGATGCAATTTTAGTTTAATTGATACATTGTTGGATAGATTATTAATTTTGCACATATAAATTTCATACTCCAATACCCATCAATTTATTGCTTTGATTTCAAAAATAGTTCAATTTAGTCAACTTTTTATATCAAAAATTCAATCATTAACACAACTCATCGTGGGAATGATATCTTTTCTATATTACTTGTACGACCTGTGCACTTGCGGTTGGGCCACATCAAGTTTTTGGCGCCGTTGCTGGGGAGTTGTTTGTTTAAGATTGAATTCTTGATTATTTTAGTTGTTTTTAGTTTTATCTTTATTATCTTTTCATTTTGTGTTTGTTTGTTCTTTTTCAGGTACTTTTAATCTTTTATGAGAAGAGCTGAAGCACAAGTGACACATCCTTATTGTTCAATCCTGAAATTGAGAAATTTTGTAAAGCCAACAAGAAAGAAACCAGAAAAAGGAAAGAAGCATTGAGAGAAATTGAATTAGAAGCAGACATGGCTGATGAAAGAATCAGAATTGGTGGTGGTAATGCTGAAAATGATCGAAACAATGAAAATACAGCCCAAGGTGAAGAGATTATAAATGCTAATGTGCCTAGGGGAAGTATGATGGATCATGCTTTTCCTCGTTTTGATGACTTGAGAGAGAGTATAGCAATACCAAGAATTGATGCAAATAGTTACAAGATGGATTTTGGGGTTCTTCAAATGATTCAAAATTCTCAATTTGGGGGACATCCTTCTGAAAATCCACACACACATCTGAAGAAGTTTGCTATGATCTGTGACATGCAAAAACAACCTGGAGTGTCTGATGATGCAGCAAGATTGAAGATATTCCCATTCTCTTTGAAAGATAGAGTATTGGATTGGCTTGATTCTTTACCTCACAACTCTATTACAAATTGGGAGCAACTCACTAATGCATTTCTTGCACAATATTTTCTACCTGGAAAAACTCAAGAATTGAGGAATCAAATGACAGCTTTCAGACCAAGAGAAGATGAAACTCTCTATGAGTCATGGATGAGATAGAAAGAATTAGAGAGACAATACCTACATCATGCCATTCCCAAATGGATGATAAACTAGAATTTTTACACAAATGTAACTCCTGCAATTAGAGGGATTATTGATGCTCAAACAGGAGGAGAATTTATTATGAAGCATGAAGATGAAGCTTATGAGCTATTGGAGAAAATTGCAAAGAATACTCATCTTTGGAGTAGTCCAAGAGGACCAGCTCCAACTCAAAGGAGGCAAGCTGCTGGAATGTATGATCTTGATCCATTCAACATGATTAATGCAAAGTTTGATGCACTTACAAATGTTTTGGCTAAGAAGATGGAAGATTTGAGTATGTTGGTTAGTTCATCATCATCATCTGGAAGTTCACAACAAGTTGCTTATGCAGAGGGAACTACCAGCTGTGGAGTAGATTATAGAGAGCAAGCTGCATATGTTGGTAATTATGGAAACAAACAAATGGGGAATCCTTACTCTCAAACTTATAATCTAACTTGGAGGAATCATCCCAACTTTTCATGGGGAAATCAGCAAAGTCAAGTTCCAAATCAGAATTTTCAACCACAACAGCAACAAGGAATTCCATATCAGCAAAATAGGCAACCATTGCCTAATTTTCAGCAGAAAAATATGAATCCTCCACCAAAACAGCAAGAACAAAGTTCCACCACAGAAGCTTTATTACAACAGATTTTTGCTAACCAAAATAAGCATGATGAGGAGATGAGAGAGATGAAAGCAAGGCTAGAACAGATGCAAACACACAACAGCATGCTGGAAAATCAGATTGCACAACAAGCATCTTCCTCAAGTACCAAGTCTTTTGGAAAACTTCCAAGTCAACCAGAAAAGCCAAGAGAGCAGTGTCAAGCTATTACTTTAAGAAGTGGGAAAATTGTAAATAATGAAAAGAGTGAAAAAAGTGAGAAGAGAGAAAATGAGAAAGAAACTGATGAGGGTGAAAAACAAGAGAGTGCAGAAAAATGTAAAGAGAAAATTGAAGAGAAGGAAGAGAAGTATATACCTCCAGAGCCTTACAAGCCACAACTTCCCTTTCCACAAAGATTTCAAAAAGCCAAGCTTGATAAGCAATTTGGGAAGTTCTTAGAGGTTTTGAAGAAGCTATACATAAATGTGCCTTTTATTGATGCTCTTTCACAAATGCCCTCTTATGCAAAATTCTTAAAAGAAATTCTCTCAAACAAGAGGAAACTTGAAGATCATGAAACTGTAGCTTTGACAGAAGAATGTAGTGCTATCCTCCAAAGGAAACTTCCTCCAAAGCTCAAGGATCCAGGGAGTTTTTCAATTCTATGCCACATTGGGGAATCATGTTCTATAAAAGCTTTATGTGATTTAGGGGCTAGTGTTAGCCTTATGCCCTTCTCCATTTATGAGAAGCTCAATATGGGAGATCTTAAACCAACCCACATTTCTCTTCAGTTAGCTGACAGATCAATTAAGTATCCTGAAGGGATTTTGGAGAACGTGCCTCTGAAGGTTGGGAAGTTCTATATACCTGTTGACTTTGTCATCTTGGACATGGAAGAGGATTCTAATATTCCAATTATCTTGGGAAGACCCTTTCTAGCTACAGCAGGAGCATTGATTGATGTTAAGGGAGAAAAATTGACTCTTAGAGTTAGTGAAGATCAATTGGTTTTCAATATTAATAACACTATGAAAAAGCATCATTCTGAAACTGATACTTGCTTAAGAGTTGATATCATTGATGAGCTGGTTGAAGAACACTTCAGAAAGAAATATCCAGAAGATCCACTTGAAAATTGCTTGGTTCATGGAGGAGGCATAGACTATGACAACCCTCATGTGGCTGCATATGCTCAACATTTAGAGGGAAGTCCACCATTCATTTCTACTCCAGTTTTTCAACTTACACAAAAGGAAAAAGTCGAATTTAAGCAACCATCATTCAAGGAAGAAGACGCACCTAAAGTAAAACTTAAGCAACTTCCTTCTCAGCTCAGGTATGAATTTCTTGGCACTAATAACACTTATCCAGTAATGTAAATGCAAACTTGAGTACCTTAGAGGCTGATAAGTTGTTAAGAGTGTTGAGGCAATTTAGGAAAGTTTTAGGATACACCATAGATGACATTAAGGGAATAAGCCCACACTTTTGCATGCACATAATTATTTTGGAAGAAAATTATAAGCCATCTATTGAACATCAGAGGAGGTTGAACCCAAATATGAAAGAAGTTATTAAAAAGGAAATTTTAAAGTTGCTTGATGCAGGGATCATATATCCTATTTCATACAGTACTTGGGTGAGCCCAGTACAGTTTGCCCCAAAAAAGGGTGGAATGACAGTGGTCAAAAATGAAAATAATGAATTAATTCCCACCAGAACAGTGACTAGTTGGCGAATGTGCATAGATTACAGAAAATTAAATATAGCCACTAGAAAAGATCATTTTCCACTTCCCTTCATTGACCAAATGTTAGAAAGACTGGCTAAGCATTCTTATTTTTGCTATTTAGATGGATACTCAGGTTTTTTTCAAATCCCTATCCATCCAAATGATCAAGAGAAAACCACTTTTACTTGTCCATATGGAACCTTTGCTTATAGGCGGATGCCTTTTGGGTTGTGTAATGCACCAGCCACTTTTCAAAGATGCATGATGGCAATCTTCTCAGATTTCATTGAAGATATAATGGAGGTTTTTATGGACGACTTTTCTGTTTATGGATCTTCATTTGACATATGCTTAGCTAACCTTTCTAAAGTTTTGCAGCGATGTGCAGATACTGACCTTGTGTTAAACTGGGAAAAGTGTCATTTCATGGTTCAGGAAGGGATAGTGCTTGGACATTTGGTATCTAACAGAGGAATAGAGGTTGATAAAGCCAAAGTTGAAGTGATAGAGAAGATGGCTCCTCCTACCAATGTCAAGGGAATTCGAAGTTTTCTAGGACATGCCGGGTTCTACAGACGCTTTATCAAGGATTTTTCTAAAATAGCCAAACCTTTGTCTAATTTGTTAAGTCATGACATACCATTTGTATTTGACCAAGAGTGTTTGGATGCCTTTTGCAGGTTAAAGCAAGCTCTTATCACTGCACCAATCATGCAACCACCCGATTGGAGCCTACCTTTTGAAATCATGTGTGATGCTAGCAACTATGCAATTGGAGCTGTTCTTGGTCAAAGAAAGGACAAAAAGGCTTATGCTATTTACTATGATAGTAGAACATTGGATGAAGCTCAAACAAATTATGCAACAACTGAAAAGGAATTCTTAGCAATTGTCTTTGCATTGGAAAAGTTCAGACCTTATATTATTGACTCAAAGGTGGTTATATTCTTAGATCATGCAGCCATCAGGTATTTACTCCGTAAAAAGGAGGCTAAACCTAGGCTCATTAGGTGGATTCTGATGCTACAAGAGTTTGACTTGGAGATTAGAGATAAGAAGGGAGCTGAAAATGTAGTTGCAGATAATCTTAGTAGGTTGAAATTGGATGATGAAGAAATGGATGACATCCCTATTGATGAGTTTTTCTTGGATGAACAACTTTTCTCTCTTGTTGTTAAATTACCTTGGTATGCAGACCTTGTGAATTATCTATCTTGTGGAGTTTTGCCTCTAGGAATGACATGGCAACAAAAGAAAAAGTTTTTGCATGAGGTAAAATTTTGTAGATGGGATGATCCTTTACTCTTTAGGAGATGCTGTGATGGTTTAATAAGGAGATGTATTCCTGATGAGGAGACACAGAGTATTATGCATCATTGCCATACTTCTGATTATGGAGGACATTTTGGAATCTCTAAAACAGCTAGTAAAATTTTACAAGCTAGTTTCTTTTGGCCAAATCTTTTTAAGGATGTGAGGAAATTTGTGTTGGAATGTGATAAATGTCAAAGGAGTGGAAATTTGTCAAAAAGAGATCAAATGCCCCTAAATGATATTCTTGAAGTAGAATTATTCAATGTCTGGGGAATAGATTTTATGGGGCCATTTCCTCATTCATATGGTAATAAATACATTTTGGTTGGGGTTGACTATGTGTCAAAGTGGGTGAAAGCTATTGCAACTCCAACTAATGATGCTAGAGTGGTAGTGAAATTTTTGAAAAAATTTGTTTTGAGTAGGTTTGGAGCTCCTAGGGCTGTAATTAGTGATGGGGGTTTATATTTTTGTAATAAGCAATTTGAGAGCTTAATGAGGAAATATGGTGTAGTGCACAAGATAGCTACCCCATACCACCCTCAAACTTCAGGACAAGTTGAAATTTCTAACAGAGAACTCAAACATATCTTGGAGAAAACAGTGAGCAATTCTCGAAAAGATTGGTCTATCAAACTAGATGAAGCTTTATGGGCATATAGGACTGCTTACAAAACCCCTATAGGAACTACCCCCTTTAGGTTGGTGTATGGTAAGTCTTGTCATTTACCTATGGAGCTAAAACATAGAGCATATTGGGCCATTCAGACCTTGAATTTTGATCTCAAGCAAGCTGGTGAGAAAAGGTTATTGCAACTTAATGAGCTTGAAGAATTAAGGATGGATGCTTATGAAAGTGCCCGTATTTACAAAGAAAGAACTAAAGTTTGGCATGATAAGCATCTTAGAAAAAAAGAATTTAAAGAAGGTGATTCAGTTTTGTTGTTCAACTCAAGATTGCAATTATTCCCTGGAAAACTTAAATCAAGGTGGACTGGTCCATATAGAGTTTCTAAGGTTTTCCCTTATGGAACAATTGAAATTTGGAGTGAAAAATCTGGGAATTTTAAGGTCAATGGGCATAGATTGAAACATTACATAACTGGAGACCCAATAAAAGGAGCAAGCTGTTACAAGCTCTCCAATCCCTCACCTCTTTTCAGTGAAAATACATGAAAAGTCCAGCTAAGGACTATAAATTAGCCCTCTTGGGAGGCATCCCAAGTTCTTTTATTTTGCTTTTGTTGATTTACTTTTATTTACATTGCTTTTGTTTTTATCTTAATTCTCCCCAAATTCAATTTTTGACATTGTTGAATCTTGTCCCTTGTAGATGAATTTCAATGGAGGAAGGTTGGTGAACTGCTGGGGAGTGACCCATAACTGATATTTTATCCTTCAACTCTCCCAAAAATTGATTGATTTTTGCTGCATAACCTATGCAGGTTTGCTACTTGGTTTATGCAGAGAGGAAAAATGAAAATTGCAGCAAAGAAGGGTCTGCAGCAGATGACTTATGTTCTTGGTGAGGTTGGGTGTGTAACTTTTAAGTATTTGTGCTTATCATGTTAATATAGTGGTAAGTGGGTCATCTTTGTAGTTTTGAGCTTATTTGGGTCGAGAGATTCAACGTGGACATATTGCATTTTCTTGGCAAAACTTGGGGAGTCCATTCTCATTTGTGGATAGATGCAACTTTATGCAGATTTTTATTGAGTTTTAATGTGCTAAATGTTGATTTGTAGAATTTGAGTCAAAATGGCATGGTTCACAAAGGCGTTTTATGCAGGATTCATTTTTACAAGCTTGTGTGATGCAATTTTGATGGACTTTTGTATATATTGATGTGTTTTTGGTGAAAATTTCTCATGGTTTATGCTTCATGGAATTATATTTCTTCATTTTAGGGTATTTTTCACACTTGCAAATCATTTTCAATTGTTCTCTCAATCTTGTTGAATTGTGCATAAGTAACTGCATAGCTTATGCAATCCTGCATAACCACAATTCTTGCCAATTTCATCTCTGTTGCAAACTGCATAAGGAAGTGCATAGCTTATGCAACTCTGCATAGCCACATTTTTGTCAAATTTCATACCTACCAAGACTTGCATAAGTGTGTGCATGACTTATGCACTTTTGCATGACTTCAAATCCTGCATTTTCTCCTTCTGCCGAAATCTGCATAAGCAGGGTGCATAACTTATGCACTTCCGCATGACCGAACTCTCCAAAAATCAAAACCTACCGAGAGGTCCATAAGCAAAGTGCATAACTTATGCACTTCTGCATAACCACCAACTCTGAATATCAAAACTTGCCGAGAGGTGCATAAGCAGAGTGCATGACTTATGCACTTCTGCATAACCACCAACTTTGGATTTCAAAACCTGCCGAGAGGTGCATAAGGGGAATGCATGACTTATGCACTTCCGCATGACCGAACCCTCCAAAATTCAAAACCTGTCGAGAGGTGCATAAGCAGGGTGCATAACTTATGCACTTCCGCATGACCGAACCCTCCAAAATTCAAAACTTGCCGAGACCTGCATAAGAGGAGTGCATGACTTATGCACTTCCGCATGACCACTCTCCCTGAAAATCAAAACCTGCCGAGAGGTGCATAAGCAGGGTGCATGACTTATGCACTTCCGCATGACCACACTCTCCAAAAATTAAAACTCATCGAAACCTGCATAAGAGAGTGCATAAGTTATGCACACCCATTTTTCCCCTTATGCAGTTTTACACAATCACATCCAAAATTTTCTTCGGCACCCCTTTTTCCCACCTCCACCTCCCGTCTTTTCTGTTCACGACTGTCCGTTCACTTCCATTTATTCTGGCATTATCTCTTTCCCTTCTTCTCCACGCCTATTTCCGCCGCCCTAGCCCCAACTACCCCTGCATCTTTCATTTTCTCCCTCACCTTCTTCATCCTCACCATTGGCAACGCAATTGAGTCGCCTCCCCATTCCCCTCCAACCTCCCCTCTCCAAGTTTTGCCATTGTCCATGCGACCTCCCAACCCCGATTCCCCTCCACAAGAAACACCTCCACCACTTCCCACAGCCACTTACAAGGGGAAAATTAGGTCGAAATCCACCCGACCCATAGCTTCTGTACCTCCTCTCTCAAAACGCAAAGAACCACCCACCACCCCAATGTCAGAGCCTCCACCCAAAAATCCAAAAATTTCAGCCTCCACACAAGCCAAATCACCCTCTTCTAGTAAAAAGCAATCATCAGTAGCAACACAGGTATCAAAGCTACCTTGGTCTCTTCCTGATGCAACCCACAAAGCAACCTTTAAGAGACTTAAGGAAAGGAGGGTGCAACCCACTAGGTATATTTCTGCAGACTCTCTCCAATCACTTGGTTTATTTGACAATGTGGTTGCCTATCTTGATGGTATGGGTTGGATGGAATTTGTGCACAAGCAAGAAATTGTTTATGCAGCTTTAGTTTTGGAATTTATTTCCTCATTCTCTGCCACCCTGAAATTGCATGATGTACATTTTAAGCCAACTATGAAATTTAGATGTTTGGGGCAAAATAAAGAGTTATCATTGGACTAATTTCATAGCATTCTTGGGTTTGCAATTGATGGGCTATTTAGAGTACCATATATAGGGGTAGAGGTAGCAAACAAAGGCATTTGGAATGCTGCTCAATTTTGGAGAATTATCACAAACCAACCTCAGACTTTTTCTGCTGGCAGATCCAAAACCTCTCAAATACTAGACCCTGCACTTAGGTTTATCCATAGGCTTATTGCTAGCACTATTTTGGGCAGAGGGACTAGTTCTGGTGCTGTTGGGAAATCTGAATTATTCATGTTATGGTGTGCTTTTCACAAGGTCAAGGTTTCTCCTGGTTATTTCTTTTGTGAGCATGTGTTGCATATTGCCACCAAATCCATAGGTGACATTGTCTTGGGTGGGCTCATAACTGTTATAGCCAAGCATTTTGGTTTTAATCCTGAAGAACATCCAATACCAGCACTTGTAGACACCCTCTATTTTGATGCTACACACCTATCCAAAACTGGATTCAGCTTGCCACCCTCTGACCCTGCACAACCAGCAACAGAAACTGAACCCACTGCACAACCAGAGAGACTATCTGTCCCACCAGTCCAACATCACTCTGCTGAACCTGCCCCACCTCCTCAGTCTGCACAGGACACCCCAATAGCTTCTGCACAGCCCATACCTTCTGCAGCTGAACCCTCTTCATCCACAGCCCCTCCTGCCTTAAACACTAAAGCCTTATTCACCTATCTTGAAAGGCTTAGTGATGATATATATTTTGTGGATAGGAAGCTTGACACTGGTCTTGATACTCTCAAGGATCGTCATGATCAACTATTTGACTTTGTCATGGAAACCAGAGACAAGCAAAAAGAATTAAAGGAGATGATGAAGCAACTGATGGTTTTTCTGGGAATGCCTCCTCCACCTCCATCACCTCCTCCAGCACCATCATTTCGACAGCAACCAGCAGCAACCAACCCCTTAGCAACTTCTTTGGACAAAGGCAAAACAATAGAATTAGATTAGTTTCTGTTTTACTTTTGTTCAAACTTGTAGGCCTTTTTCTTTGTAGATATGCTGAAACAATTTTAATTTGTTTTGAATTCTGTTTTTCTTGAAGTTTTATTGGATGGTTATTACATTAGTTTTTCATTGTTTTCTTTGATTTTCATTGCCTTTACTGCCCTTTTGTGCATATTTGTCCATACTCTGTATATATTTGGATGCTTCTACTGGTGGTTGCACATTTTTCCTTGCTCATCATCATGCATCAGCTTTTGAATATATTGCACAGGCTATGAATACCCTTATGCAAATATTTTGCATAGCCTGTGCAGTCCTTTATGCCACTCATGCAGAACTGCACAGGCTGTGAATACCCTCATGCAAATGTTCTGCATAGCCTGTGCAGTCCTTATTGCCACTCATGCAGAACCGCACGGCTTATGCACCCTACTTATGCACCTGCTCTGGACAGCACTTTACTCTGCATAACCTGTGCAGCTTCTTATGCATCCCCATTATATCTTGAATTCTCATATGCTCTATACCAAGAAACTACTTCTTTTTGCTCTTAAATCTCACAATTCCAGGTAACTTTGAGTTTTTATAATACACTGCTTGAGACATTGAGGACAATGTCTAATTTTGAGTTTGGGGGTGCACATTTTGATTTTTGCTACATTTTTCATACATTTTTCACATTTTGAGTATAGGAGCATCTCATCCCATTCCATTTACATATACTGTAAATATTTTACATATACATCCTTACATACATATGCATAACACATTTACACACACATTATACATTACTTAGAAATTGTACACATTGCACACAAATAGATTTCCTCCATTTAGTTAATGCATTACTCATTTTTAGGAATCATGCATCATGCATCAAAATCTTTTGCCAAATCCCTTGAGTATTGAAAAGTTGCCTATGAGAGTAGGGGTGTGCAAACGGTGGTTCGGTTCCGAACCGAACCGAACCGATAAAATCGAAAACCGAAAATCGAAAATTTTAAAAACAGAACCGAACCGATTGATAAGAGAAAACCGAATCGAATCGAACCGATAAATTTCGGTTCGGTTCGATTTTAAACCGATTAAACCGAAATTTATAAAATTTCATATTTTTAACATTAAATCTAAATAATAAAAACATAAAAACAAAAAAATTAGAAATCAAAACTCAAAAATCTTTAGGTTCGGTTCGGTTTTCTTTGACTTCGGTTCGGTTCGATTCGATTCGATTCAATTTGATTCGATTTTTTTTTATTTCCTATATATATTAATAATTTCGGTTCGGTTCGGTTTTTTTGATTTTTTTATGAAAATAACCGAACCGAACCGATTAACCGAAATAATCAAAAATATAAACTGAACCGAACCGATTAATTTTTAAAACCGAACCGATTGAACCGAATTAATCGGTTCGGTTCAGTTTTTCGGTTTAAACCGAAAACTGCACACCCCTATATGAGAGTGATTTGACTTACCTTTAGTTGGGTTTGTGGATTGAAAGTTTCCTAAGAGGTGCAAGGTTTTGAAGTGTTTAACCCTTGCCTATATCTTCTTAGCCAAAAAGCCACCCAACTAGTCCTTCAGAGATTGGAATGTTTAGAGAGAGTTATTGGATATAAGGTAGTCAAATGATGTCTCACCAATCTTAGAACAAATTTTCTAAACCTTTCAAGGCGAAATACCAGCTTGTACTTGAAAAGAGAGATGATTAGACATTCTTTGATTTAAACCTTCTCATTTTAAACCTTTGGCCCTTTTCCTAATCAAAATTGACCCTTGCAAATCCCTTTGAGCCTTTTTATCCCTAATTTTTCTTGAAATCCTTATTGTTACCTAGCCAATGAACCAAACACTCCAACCCTTTTCATGAGAATAATTATTTACAATATTAGGTACATAAAAAAAAAAGAAAAAAAAATTCAATAAAAGGGAGAAGAAATGCTTGTCACCTTGTAAAAGTGCTAGTATATGAGCTTTTCACCATTGTCATCCAAAATGAAAGAAATCCACCCAAAGTATTAAAAGAAATGAGTTTGGGGGTGGCAAATTTTAGGGACAATCATCAAAAGAAAATGTAAGATACAAGTTTAAAGAATCAAAATGTCCCTCCATTTTTATGTGTTTTGTAAACTATGCTAGCACTTGACAATCCTCATTGTGTATTTCTCTCCCCCATATAAATATATAAAAATAAAAAAATATAATAAAATAAGAAGCGTACCTTATGTTTCAAAATTGAAAATATTCTCATGCTTTGAACCCTTTTTACCCATTTTTATTCTTAGCCTCATTTTGAACCCCATAGCCCCATTACATCCCTAAAAAGACCTTTGATCTCTTGATAGTACTTGTTACATTAGTGGAGATAGGAGTAGGGAATTTGCCTATGGGATTGGAAAAGTATCCATTCATTCATTTAATTTCATCATTCTATATAGAGACACTTTGGTTATTGATTGTCCTAGAATTCCTTTTGAGCATGACTTTCTCTTTTGATTGGTTGGTTTGGGGATTTTGAATGATAATTGACTTGATGGCTAAGCGGTGAAAGCTTGGATAAGCATTAAATTCTTTGCATTTTGAAGGATGGGTATATGGATTGCTGGTATGGCTGAAGGTGTGTTAAGTTACTTTAATAGGTAACTTTCATAGCTCTTTGGATAAGGCACCCCTAAAAATTTTGCATCACATTTTAAAGTTTGCTTGAGGACAAGCAAAAGCTTGAGTTTGGGGGTATTTGATGCATACATTTTGCATAATCATTTAGGTTTAATTTCATAGCCATTTTATTTGATTATTAGTCATTTTTAGCTAATTCCATTAGTTATTTGTTAGTTTTTCATAATAGTCAATTTTGGATTAATTTGTAATTTTTACTTTGTTTTGTAGGAAAAATGTTGGTTTTGAAGGACTGAAGAGAAATTTTGCCATTGAGGAGTAACTTCTACAGCCAAAGATGTGAAAAACAAGTTTTCAAGTTGAAATATGCATTGACCAAATTGCGCATAACTTACCACAAAAGCTATGCAGATCTGCATAAGGAGAAGAAACATTGTTCCAACACCTGCCGAATTGTGCATAAAGGGAGTGCATAGCTTATGCAGATTCACGCCTCCCTTATGCAAGTCTCACGGAATTGTGCATAACCTATGCGCCAAGTCATGCAGTTTCGCATAAGTGAACCAGAATTAAAAATCGCATAAGGGATCGCATAACTTATGCATCCACTTATGCGATCCCACAAAGGTTTCATTAATGAGCTGGCAGAAGATTCCCTCAGAAAATTCCTCCTAAAACACACCATTTTAGGGCTCCATGTCAGAAAATGCTATAAATAGCCCCATTTCCCATTTTAGAAAGGGAGAAAAAAAAAAAGGGAAGAAGAGAAAAAGGAGCAGCTGAAGAGACACATTCATTTTCCATACCATTTCCAACCAGATTTGGAGATTCCTTTCTTTTCTTACATTTTTCCTACATTTCTAGTATTTAGTTTATTGATTCTTAGCTTAGATTAAAGCTTTATTTCCATATAAACTCATAATTTCTTGTAAACATTATGGATAGTGAGTAGTTTTATTTAGATTCTGGAGTAAGGATTGTAATATTTGAGATATTTTGTGGATTTTGATTGGGTAATCCATATTTTGTGGTCTTAATGAGTTTTATTCATTTCTTGTGTGCTTAATGACATGCTTAATGTAGGATCCCATTAAGTGATGTTCTTAATCCATGGTTGAGGCACCGAAAGGAGAAGGCCTTGTGATAAATAATCAGGAAATTGGACTTAATTAACTTAGATCTAGAAATAGACTAAGGATTAAGAGGATTTACAGATTAATTAAGGAACTTAATGGATCTTGATTAACTCTAACTCCACGAAAGTAGGATTAGATTGATTAAGGCACGCTTTGTCTCACTCGAAAGGGTATTCAAAGGATTTAAGAATTAATCTCCTTAAAACCCATAAGTTCTACAAGATTGGATAACCAATTTAAAATCCCAAAATAGCTCGAACATGAAATCCCGAACTCCGGAATCGCCTTTTTTATAATTGTTAATTTCTAATCAAATTTAATTGCTTGCCATTTTAAATTTTGCCATATTTCACTTGCTTATTTCAAATGGATGCAATATTAGTTTAATTGATACATTGTTGGGTAGATTATTAATTTTGCACATATAGATTTCATACTCCAATACCCATCAATTTATTGCTTTGATTTCAAAAATAGTTCAATTTAGTCAACTTTTTATATCAAAAATTCAATCATTAACACAACTCCTCGTGGGAACGATATCTTTTCTATATTACTTGTACGACCCGTGCACTTGCGGTTGGGCCACATCAGCCGCTATCTTGGAAAAATCTTGCACAAAACGCCTATAGTAGCCAGCTACACCCAAAAAACTTCGCACCTCATTGACTGTTGTAGGCCTAAGCCAATCAGTTACAGCTTCAATTTTCTTGGGATCCACTTGAATACCTTCACTAGAAACCACGTGTCCCAAGAATGAGATGCTTTCTAGCCAAAATTCACATTTTGAAAATTTGGCATACAGCTGGTGCTCCCTCAAAGTCTGCAACACCATCCTCAAGTGCCACACGTGTTCCTCCTCGATCCGAGAGTATACTAAAATGTCATCTATGAATACGATCAAGTCCATGAAGGCTGCTGGTGCATTAGTGAGTCCAAAGGACATCACCAAGAACTCATAATGACCATATCTTGTCCTGAATGCTGTTTTGGACACGTCTTTATTCCTGATTCTCAAATGATAGTAGCCTGATCGCAGGTCTATCTTGGAAAAGAATCTAGCCTCTTGGAGCTGATCAAACAGATCGTCGATCCGAGGAAGTGGATACTTGTTCTTCACAGTCACCTTGTTCAGCTGTCTATAGTCAATGCATAACCTCAATGACCCATCCTTCTTTCTCACAAATAGAACAGGAACACCCCAGGGTGAAGTGCTCGGATGTATGAAACCTTTGTCCAACAGCTTCCAACGGCTCCTGTAGTTGCTCCTTTAACTCTTTCAATTCTGCTGGGGCCATCCTGTAAGGTGGCATTGATATAGGGTTTGTACCCGGAACAACATCAATGCAGAACTCTATTTTCCTTTCTGGTGGCAACCCTGGAAGCTCTTCAGGGAAGACATCCATGAATTCTCTGACAACAGGAACATTTTCCATGTTGACACCTTCTACAGATGTATCTCTCACCAATGCCAAATACCCTTGACATCCACGCCTCAACATTTTTCTAGCACTAATTGCTGACACCAAGTTATATGGAGCCACGCTCCTGTCACTATAAAAGCTAAACTCTTCCACACCGGGTATGTGAAAATATACCTTTTTGTTCCTGCAGTCTAAAGTGGCATAATGAGTTGCCAACCAATCCATCCCCAAGATTACATCGAAATCCATTACTGGTAGAGGAACCAAGTCTGCTGGGAGAATCTTTCCATCCACTACTACTGGGCTACCCGGAAAAACCATATCTACATCTATGTTGTCACTAAGTGGGGTAGCTACCGACAAAGGGCATTCTAAAGTTGTAAAGTTTCTACCCAATCTCATGGCAAACACAGGAGAGACAAATGAGTGCGTAGCACCCGGATCTATCAAAACACGAGGAACATTTGCAACAGAACCCTGTGACCCCATCTGTGGCTCGCTGAACATGGGGCATTCCCTAGCAAAGTGACCTGGTTGGCCACACCTGAAGCATACTCCTGAACCCATCATACAAGGTCCTGAATGTCCTCTTCCACACTGTGCACAAGGTGCCAAGGAGGATCCTGAACCAGACCCAAAACTGTTGTACCCTGAACTGTGACCACTGCTGGATTCGTACCCTGGTCTGAACCCTCGGGATTTGTGTCTAAAACCACTCCTCTTATTTCTGCTTCTTCCTCTGTAATTAGTTTGGCCACCACTATCTGTAGTAGCCATGTGGGGAACACCTGAAGAACCCTCTGCTCTGTTTTTCTTTGCTCTTCCGCTGTCATCCACAGCATAGCTAATCTCTATCTGTCTAGCTCGATCAACTACTACATCAAAAGACTGATCAGACATCATGGCCAGGTTTGCATACCTCCTGTCCAGCCCCTTTAGGAATCTCTTCACCTTCATAGTTTCTGTAGATACTGCTGTAGGGGCATACCTGCTCAACTCCAGAAATTCTGTAGCATATTCATCTACAGACCTGCCATTCTGTCTTAAGGCCTCAAAGGCCCACTGCTTTTGATCTTTGAAGCTTTCTGGTACAAACCGGTTGATGAACAATTCCACAAACTGAGTCCACGACAAACCCTCCATCCGAGGTAATATATAGTCATTCATACATTGTCTAGGCATAGGCCCCATGACATGCTACATACACTCTATAAGTCTTCTATCAGTCAACTGCAATTCTGTTCCGGCCTGTCTGTAGGAATCCAAAAACCGATATGCATCATCTGACACATCATAAGTACTAGGCACCAACTTCTTGAAATTTATGATCTGTTTGTAAGGTTCTCCTCTTGGTGCGGTGGACTGCTGCTGCTGTGGAGGGTGGACCATATACTGTGCCATCATATCGATGGTTCTCTGCAACCCAGCTAGAGTAGCTGCCATAGGGTCCATGGGACCCTGTGCCATAAAAGATTGATCCTGAACTATTGGCAGCTGCTCTTCTACTTGAGCTGCTCTAGGCCTCCTACCCCGCCTCCTTGGGGCAGGCGCCTCATCTGTCTTGGCCGACACCTCGCAGGCACATCCGGTTACAGTGCGATGTGACTCTCCTGCTTCTATGCATTTTCCTGAAATTCAGCAGCATTAGCCCACAAAATTCAAAATTACTCATTACACAGCTCTATCGACTCATATTTACACACAATATATAAAGCAGAAACTAAAAGCAAAGATGACAATACAAGACGAATGTGGACCCTATTTTCCGCATGTGACTCCTAGTAGACTCTTCCCAATACTTTAGACAAACAATCCCTAAGAATCTGGAGCCTAAGCTCTGATACCACATTTGTCACGACCCAACCTATGGGCCGGACCCAAGACTAGGACACAGGCCACCTAAAGCCCCCGAGGCTCGTAGTAAGCCTAACTATTCATTAACCCAACTCTAAGGCCCATTTGGGCCCAATTTCAAGAAAACAACCGGACAAAGTCCAGCCATAAAATGGACCTTTCAACAGGGAGTTTTTGACTCACCCGACCTGTAAACACAATAATAATCAATTGGGGAGCTCAGCTCACCCTCCACATACTCATATCATCATAAAAATAAATGGGAGCTCAGCTCCCTCATCCAGTCCATCAAACATGCATGTGATAATAATTTTACAGGTCCAAAATAAGAATTCACATTACAGACCCAATTTAAATAAATATTTCTAACACATGCGGAAATTCTAGGAGTAAATAAAATTACACAAATATTGATAAACAACCTGCGAAGGAGAAAAGCAGGTTAACCACAATAAAATCCTCCTGTAGCCTGAAAAAATATTGAACAGGAGTGAGCGTTCGACTCAGAGAGTAAAATATCAATTTTAACCATAATTTCTATAACTATCTAAAGCTAATGCATCCTGTAGAGTGAAATGTAACATCAGCAACAAATTCACAGCATAACAGCAAAAAGGTAATTTGGAGCACTCACACACCCAGTAATATCAATCATAATATATGGGAGCTGATCCCCTATACAGCTCTCTTAGATCCAACCTGGTGCTAGCGAAGAACTCAAGCCGGACTTTCGCTTAATAAACCAAATTGGGGTCCCAGCGAAAACTCAAGCCGTGACTACCCCCGAAGGATCGGGTCCCAGCGAAGAACTCAAGCCGTGACTACCCGTCCTATCCACAGTCCACACCACATCACACGCACGCCAACGCACGCACACTGCTCTAAATTACCACAACAACATACATGGCACTTTCACAGCTATGAATGCAACATAAATTGTGCCTAGGATTTATCTACATAGATATATGCATATAAGTGATGCATGGGCATGCTTAAACATATAATAATATCGAAATTACAATTAAAATTAATATTTTACTCACAGACTTGGCCACGGTCACTGTGGCGGTGAGGAAGAAAGGCATCCGCTCACTGAAAATTACATTACAATTATTTAATACAAATGACTCAATACAAATCAAGAAAAGACCAAACACGTCCTAAGTCGTGCCGAAAATCCAGCAGAGTCTCCCCTATACCTAGGACCTACCCAACCTGCAAAAGGGCTCAAAACACACTTCTATATTCGCAACTCATATATCCACAATTCAATCACATCACACAGCCCCTCCTGGGCCCATCAAATCAGTCATCCATCACAATATGTAAAATTTCAATTTAGTCCTTATAATTGATCATTTTTGCAAAAACTACCCAAACAAGCTCTAAAAATTCTAAAACTTTGCCCCGCGGTCCTTAGCAATATTACTAGGCTATTGCAAAAAGAATCATAATTTTCTGAGCTACCACAAATATTTTATGAATTTTTAATCCTATTTAAGCACTAGAAAATTAAGAAAAAGCAAGGTTCGGGTTTACCTTTGCCGATTCCGACTTTGGGAATGCGCTCGGGATGTCTGAAAATAGGGGGTAGCCAAAACCTCGATCCAATTTGAAAACTTTTCCAGTGGCCAGTGCATTTGGTAGGAAATTCTGCATCTTATTAACCGTCGAATTTCCTCGAATTGAGGATACCTACACGAAGCCCACAACACGGGGGTTAGTACATAAATTTTACGAAATTTTCTAAGCTCATTTAATGCTCGGAAAAACACTGCGAAGTTTCATGGGACCCACCGAAAAACGGTGTCGGAAAAATTCGAAATTTATGTCGCCGCGAAGCTCTCAACGAGTGGAGCGCTCTGGTACTCTCGGTTTTCTCGTGGGGTTCACGGTTTGTGAGAAATCTAGCCCAAAAGTCAAAATGGGCTAAAACTTTCCGGGCAAAAATTGGACAAACCGCTCTATGGATTTCGGTGTTCTTGGTGTCTATGGAAAGCTTTCGACGAGTAGATGAGTTTAGACACAAGACCCGATCCGATTGGTGGCCGAATCGGCCGGGAAGAAGAAAGGTCGCGCGCGCATGCGCGTCGCTTCAGGAACCATTTTCCGGCGTTCCAGGCGGCGGCCGATCGTGGGGGAGGGGTGAGGCGGAGCGCCGGTGAGCTGGGGTGGCGGGGGAGGTAGCTGGCAGGCGGGGGAGGTAGCTTGCAGGCGGGCTGGGGCGGGAGGAGAGAGAAAACGGGAGAAAGAGAGAAGGAGGAGGAGACGCGCGCGGGAGAAAAAGAAGAAGGAGAGGGAGCAGGTCTGATTCGATCGCTCCGATCTGGTCCTGTTCGATTCGAAAATACAAAATTTTGAATTTTTACTCTGCCTCGGGACTGAAAACGAAGTCCAAAAATTCCAAAAAAATTCCAGAAAACTCAGAAAAATTTGTAGACTCCAAATATATTTTTAGTTTTGCCACGTGGTCTTTAAATAAATTTTTAAAAATCATCAAAGTTTATATTTTCGGAAAATCGAACCCGATTTTTAAAATCTGAAAAATCTCAAATAATTTCTTAAAATTTAATAAAATTAAAATATCAATAATACTCATAAAATAATAAAATTTAAAATTTTGGGGTGTTACAATCATCTTCTACATTTAACAAAATTGGTATTTTGTTAAGTACAACTGACCTATTGCCTTCTACCAGAAAAACAATAGCCTGAGAAGATATAAAATCTGGATATAAATTTTTTTCTTTTCTAATACGTTGACTTCTTCTAATTTTATTAGAAGAATCTAACTTTCTTTTGTTGCTAGATGCCGATTCAAAATTAATATCAATACTAGAACCATTGCTTTGACTTGAACTATTCATGGGCTCATGTATAGGGTCATTATGAAGTTTATTTTCAATAAATTCAACATCCCTAGATTCTACAATTACATTTAAGTCTAAATTTAAAATTTTATAAGCTTTGGAATTTTCGGCATAACCAACAAAAACTCCTTTCAAAGCTCTAGGACCTAATTTAGTCCATTTAGGATCTGAAATTCTATAATACGCTAAACAGCCCCATACTCTTAGATAGTTCAAGTTAGGTTTTCTATTTTTCCATAATTCATATGGAGAAATCTTAAATTTTCTAGAAGGAATTCTATTATGTAAGTGACAAGCAGTAAGTAAAGCTTCTTCCCATAAGTTTGTTGGCAAATTAGATTTCACAAGCACAGAATTAAGCATATCCACTAAGGTTCTATTCTTTCTTTCTGCCAACTCATTTTGTTGTGGTGTATAAGGTGCACTTATTTGATGTATAATTCTATTTTCTTCACAAAATGAAGAAAATTCAATGGAAAAATACTCACCACCTCTATCACTTCTCAAAATTTTGATATTTTTTCCTTTTTGATTCTCAACTTCAGATTTATAAATCTGAAACATTTTGAATGCTTGATCTTTATTTTTCATTAAATAAACATAAGTATATTTGGAGAAATCATCTATGAAAGTTATAAAATATCTATTTCCTCCTTTAGTCAATATTCCATTTAATTCACAAATATCAGAATGCACAAGTTCTAATAACTTAGAAGATCTTTCAACTTTTGGAAAAGATTTCTTAATCTTTTTTGCTTGTATACAGATTTCACAAGATTTTTTATTATCATCTATATATGAAATTAAACCATGTTTAGCCACAAATTTTAAAGATTTAAAATTAATATGTGCTAAACGATCATGCCATAAAGATAAGGATGACTCAACAGTATAAACAGAAATATTCATATTATTATTAATACTGAGTTTAAACATTCCATCACATGAGTAACCTTTTCCCACAAATAGTCCATTTATGGACACAATTATTTTATCAGACTCCAGAACAGCCTTATAACCTTTCTTACACAATAGACTAGCAGACACAAGATTTTTCCTTATTTCTGGCACATACAACACATTTACTAATAATAGCTTCTTTCCATAAGTGAAGTTTAATTCAACACTTCATTTTCCCACCACTTTAGCGGAATCATGATTGCCCATTAGAACTTTCTGCCCATTTGCAACTTCTTCATAATTTTTAAATTGAGTCTTATCATTGCAAACATGAACAGTAGCCCCAGAATCATACCACCAATCATTGGATTTGGTTGTTGTAGCCATATTGAGTTCTGTTACCATTCCAATATGCAAATCTGATATCATTGCAATCAATTCAGTAGTTTGTTCAACTATATTTGCTTTATTGGAATTCTGAGCACTATTATTCGTATCTTCTTTCTTATGTTTCTTTAGAAACCTGCATTCACGTTTGTAATGCCTTTTCTTGCCACAATTGTAACAAGTTCTTCCTTTCTTTGATTTGTTGTTGCTGCCATAACTAGTACTGTTGGCTGCTGCTTCAGAAAACTTTCTCTTACTTCCAAAATTTTTTTTTGAAAATTCTGACTTTCTTGCACAAAATTAACTTTTGTAGTAGATTCAGAAACAAATTTTTTATCACGATTTCTTATCTCTCCTTCAATGCGCAAGTGTTTCTGAATTTGTTCAAAAGAAAAATCTTTTGTTGTATGCAGTAATTTCTTCCTATAATCATTCCAACTAGGAGGAAGTTTTGCTATTATTCCTCCTACTTGCAACGATTAAGGAACTATCACTTTCAAATCTTTAAGTTTTGAAACAAGGACATGTAACTCATGGACTTGATCCATAACAGATATATTATCAATCATTTGGAATTCAAAATATTTCATGATGAGAAATTTATCCACACCTTGTTTTTCTGAGTTGTATTTGAACTCCAGTGATTTCCAGATTTCCATTAGAGACTTGACAGAAGTAAATAGATCATATAGCCTATCTGACAAGTTGTTAAGAATATGACCTCTGCATAGCAATTCATCTTCTTCACGTTTGTCTCGATCTGCTTTCACTTGTTCAGAATCTTCTGGAGTTGGTGGTGAAATAGTAGGCAGACTTGGATCAAGTATATGAGAAATCTTCAATGTGGTGAGTAAGAATAGCATCTTGTCTTTCCAGCGAACATAGTTTGTCCCATCAAAACGATCAAGTTTCACAAACTCTTCATTCATCACGGAAACAGCCTTGGACTCCATTGCGATTAATACCTTAAAATTGTTGAGGCAGTGGGTGTAGAATAGGCTTTGAGGCGTGATGAATCACTATTTTTAAGGTATTAATTGCCTCCACTAGATTGCTGCAAGGTTATGGCAATATACCTCCAGGATACAACAAAGCCTGAAATCTGCAGACAGCAACTCCTGAAGATTTCCCTTAAAAACTCTTTATATGAACTGAATTTAGAGAGATTAGAAGAAAAGAAGAAGAAGTAGAAGTAGTATATCTGGATTGAAAAAACTCATCCATATTTATAAAGAATGAAAAGTCATGGCACCTTTACTAGATAGACACATTTGTCTATCTCCAATAGATACAACTATTTGTGTAATAGACATGTCTATTTATTAAAAGCTACCTATACAAATAGTTGTGACTATTTGTATAGATATATCTGTTTATTAACAGACACCTATACAAATAGTTATGACTTTTGTATAGAATAGATATGTCTGTTTATTAACAGATACCTATACAAATAGTTGTAACTGTTTGTATAGAATTGACATGTCTGTCTATTAACAGACACATCTACTTGTTAATAAACACATCTGTTCGTAATTTATTTACAAAAATTACAATATGATAATTATTTTATTTCACACATATACGTGCCAAGTGTCATAATAGAATAATATATATTGAATTATATATATATAATTTTATACATATTTCACCCTTGTCATTCCCTTATATTTTAACAATATAGAAATTCTTTCTCTCTGTACTGTCTAACATACAAGCTATTTATAACAATTATATTGGCTATCCCATTGAGTAGATACCTTAATGCTAACTGATTTAAAGATGCTGCAGAAACATTTTCTTTCGAATCCGAGACCCCCTCAGATATGACTTGTTCCACATGATTCTGCAGTCCTCTGGTTTAGCCGGTTGAACCAGATTCAAATTCCAGAGGCATAGTAAATCCTTAAATTTTCTAGCAAAATGTAGTTGATATGTGGATGATGATGGGTCGAAAAGAGCTGAAGCTCGTCACAGGCTCGTTGGGATTGGGGACCTGATACAAGCATTATCAATCATTTCTTTCCCTGAAGCTGAGTTGATGTATAGACACTCAAGAAAGGATAATCCATAATGCAGGCAGGGTTTGATATTTATCTGTATTATACAATTATATGAATTTTCGTCTGTTGAATGGCCTGAAACAATGTTACTACCTTCATCCAATGATGACACTTTCTATGGTTGCAAATCTCAGCCACACCCTCCACACCTTAGCACCTTCACGTTTGGAATGGGATCAAATTTGTCTTCATTTATAAAGAAAATAATTATATATAAATATTTTTTTAATTGCAGGGAAAGAGAAAGGACAGCTCGGGTTGTACACAGCACTATCAGCGTGCAGCATTGAGAGAGGAGCAATAATTTTCCACTTGTTTATCATTCAGGAAGATCCAAACTCTTGTGTTTCTTTCTTCCCTTTTTCATTAGGCAATGAGTGTAATATAAACTCATGGCTCCCACCTAAGGTAGATACTATTAGCCTTTATGATTTTTTTTTAATTGTAATTTCTTGTTTTTTTTTTTGACCAAACAAGCAATTAATTTGGTCTGATTACGAATCAAATTCGGGCAAGTTCCAACAGACTTGACATGTCGATAAATATTATCTAATAATTTTAATGTCTATTAAGTATTATGTTTAGAATTTTAAATTTATTTTTTAATAAAATTATCATTTTAGATATTATTTAAAAAATAATTTAAAAAAATTATTTTATTATTTTTATAATTAAAATTTATTAAATTAAATTTAAATTATTTTTTAATATCTCTTATCTAATATATTTAAAATAATAATTTTCTCAATAATAATTTTAACAATAATATATATAATCTCTTAATTTATATATTATAAAGTAACATATGTTACAATAAATTCAGTACACGTCAGCTGAGCCACACACTCATGCCGTTGTCGGTCTTTATTTCTTAAACCAAACAAGACTCAGAGACCACAAAGTACAACGAAGAATAAATGATTAAGATGCAACCAAAAAAAAAATAATGCTCTTTAAAAAATATAATTAATATAATTAAAGTAATAATTTTTTTAATTTTTTAATATATTTTTTATTTTTTTTATTTTATTTAAAGTTAAATAATTTGTTGTTAAAATATTTTTAAAATTAATAAATTTTACCTTTTTAATGTATATTAAATAAGTGTATTTTGATAAATTAAAAAATTTTTTGACTTAACTTATTAAAATTATCTTTTTGTTTATTATATTTTAAAAATTAAGAAGTATTAATTATTTTTTTAATTTTACTGTTTCATCTTTATTAAATATAATAAATATTTGTATAAAAATTAATTAGGTGAAATAAAAGGTAGTTTAATTAATTATTAGTATGTTCTTAATGATCATACAAAACCCAAGTACAGCAAATAAAAATGAGTGGAGGTAGTAGCTAATAAACTAATTTAAACTTATAAGCATTTAAAATATTAAATAGTTATGTGATTAGTTAAAATAATTATAAGTGACTACTAAATAATTTATGTACTTAATAAAAAATATTTATAAATATATTTATTATTAAAATTACTAAAAAAAATATTAAATGAGATTTGATATAAAATTTTAAAAATTAAATGAGGGTAGTATCATAAAATATTTAATCAAACTAGCTTATAAACTTTGTGTTTATAAGTATTAAAATAAAAAATCGATGTCCTAACTTATTTTTTTAGCTTATAAATTCAAATAACGTTGTAATTTTAGAGTTTAATAAATTAAGACAAACACTATCTAATAAAAAAATAAATTATTTGCTAGAATTATGACTCAAAATCCTAATAAGATTTGAAGAGACATTTTTCTAATTTGAGTAGGATAAATATTCCTCAATAGGATAGAGGAATATTTCTTATATAAAGTAGAACTCTAATTTTATTGTTATTCCTAAATTGAATGTGACTCTTAATCAGATAAGTATTGAGGGAATTAACACTATAAATAGGAGAATGATGGAAAAGGGTTATTTGGCTTTTGCCCATTGAAGAGAATGGCTTTCAACTCATGAAGTGAGGTTGTGGCCCATTGTAGAGAGAGGCCTTGTCAATTGCTGTGGATTTATCTCTTTATCTCTGTCCATTGATGAGGGGCTTTTACCCATTTCAGTGGATAGAGGCTTCGGCCTAAGGTAGAGTGAGGACATAGAATTCAAGATTAAAGGATTTTTGTCCATTGATGAGAGGGCTCTTACCCATATAGTTGAAGACACCCTTTGTGGTGTAGTATTATAATAGTAAATATATTAGGTTATGTCTAGAGGAGACTAAGAGAGACTAATATAATTACTATGAGCAGTTTAATATTGTATGGGTTCTCTTGAGTGTAATTGGATTGATGGGTAGTATAGCTTTAAGCTTGTAATGATGATTTATTATTGTTGATAGTGGAAGATGGCATGCCTATGGATGTAACCCTATGTTGAGAGGGTGAACCACGTAAATATTGGTATTTTGTGTATTTGCTTTATTTCTTTGCAATTTACACTCTTTCGCAGTGCACAACAAATTGGTATCAAAACATGGGATGATTTTGGTGAGTTTGGTTGAAAGTAGAGTTGCTGCGAGATGTGGAAAGTCACACATGTAACAATGGTGATGGTGGAGAATTGAATTTAAGGTGGAGCACTTGATGCAAAATCAAAAAAGTTAATAACATGAAAATTTTTTGAAGAAAGAAGCATGTTACACCCAAGATGAGATTGGAAAGATTGATGATTTGAAGAGTTCAAGCTCAAGCATAGAGATATGATGATTGAAGACACCCAAGAATTTGAGGTATGTAATGGTTGATGGATTTTGAGTTAAGGTGGAGATTATTAGAATTATGACTCAAAATTCTAGTAAGATTTGAAGAGACCTTTCTCCTAATTTGAATAGGATAAATATTTCTCAATAGGATAGAGGAATATTTTTTATATAAAGTAGAACTCTTATTTTAGTATTATTCCTAAATTGAGTGGAACTCCTAATCAGATAAAGATTGAGGGAATTAACACTATAGAATGATAGAAAATGTTATTTGACTTTTGCCCTTTGAAAATAATGGCTTTTAACTCATGAAGTGAGGCTATGGCCAATTATAGAGAGGGACCTTGCCAATTACTGCGGATTTGGCTCTGCCCATTGATGAGGGGCTTTTGCCCATTGCAGTGGAGAGAGGCTTCAGCTTAAGGTAGAGTAAGGACATTGAATTCAAGAGGAATGGATTCTTGTCCATTGATGAGAGGGCTCTTGCCCATATAGTTGAAGATACCTTTTGTGGTGTAGTGTTATAATAGTAAATATATTGGGTTATGTCTAGAGAAGACTGAGAGGAACTAACTAATATATTTACTATGAGCAATTTAATGTTGTATGAGTTCTCTTGGGTATAATTGGATTGATGGATAGTATAGTTTTGAGCTGATGATTTATTATTGTTGATAGTGGAAGATGACATGCCCATGGATGTAACCCTATGTTGAGATAGTGAACCACGTAAATATTAATATTTTGTATGTTTAATTTGTTTTTTTGCAATTTTCATGTTTCGGCGCTGTACAACATTATTATTTAAAATATATATATATATATATATATATATATATATATATATATATATATATAATTTAATGGAAATTAAAAAAAGTAAGTCTATCTTTAAAATTTTACTTATAGAATGGTTAACAAATTTAGGAATTAAAATAAATGAAATAAAAATGTATATTATGTTAAGTCTTAGATCGATGATTTAAGAAACCTTTATTGCCTCAGGCTATCAGGCATGCGGCGGTTGAGGGATAATTTTAAAAAATAAAATGGTGAAAGTGAATATTGAAATTCAATTTACAAGTTTTTTTTTCTTAAATAAAATTCATCGCTAATCAATGGGCTTTGGCTGATCAAGGGTAATAAGTCTTATATATTATAATTCTCGAGTTCGAATCTCAATCAGATCATTTGTATAAAAAAAGATATAATCCAAAAGTTAAGATTAGGGGCTTTGGTTGATAATAATATGGAGTCGTCTACAATATAATTCAATATTGCAATAACTTTTAAATTTTAAAATATTTGATACTAGGAGAATCTGTCAATTCCATTTAGTTGGATTTAAAAAATTAGAAAAAAATACATAACTTAAAATTTATAAAAGAACAAATTTAACCAAATTGAACTGGTAAAGAAAATGAATTAAACTAATTCAGTCTAATTTAATTTAATGTGATTTATTAGTTTGAGCTTATTTTAAATTTTTTAGACTAATTTCAGACTTAATTTTAATTATTTTTAACTTTAATTTATACTTAATAACAATAAATTAAAAAAAATGTTATTAGTTCTACTAATTTTATCTTTATATAATCAAATTAAATAAATCGAATTTCTTAAAATTAAAAACCGAACAAAACTGATTTGTTAAGAAAACTTAATCGAACTTTTAAATTAAATTGGTTGCATAATTTCTTCTATTTGAACTGAAATATGCTCATTCCTATTGGGTACTTATTTTTTTTATAATAAAAAAGAAATAAATATATATGGTAAAGAAAATTCATATTAGTAGAAGATATACTAACTACTCTATTTTGAGCAAATTTAGTTCAAGAAATTAAGTTATTATATTAACTGAGTATATATCTGAGATATTGTAGGAGATTAGGTTCACACCTTAACAATTTAATTTATTTCCTTTAAAAATCTTCAAAATATTAAAAAAAATAAATATAATGGTGCATTGTTAATTTTCAGAAAATCTACGCAAATCAAAATTCATGTTGTATATATAAACTTTAGTTTGAAAATGTGCATCTTTTATTAAATTATACATGTACATTAGTACTTATTATTGAGGAGAAACAATACGATGCACACAATGCTCACCTGTCTTCGGCAACGGCAAGCCATGGATCCTCATCAAGTTCAAGAAACTTGTTCACCCACTCCAAATCGTACGTTCCTTGTGTGGATAAGTCGAATAACTCGTTTACATCGAAGCTAAGCTCCGGGATTGCAGCTCCTTTACTACTCTCTTCCACCGTTTCTTGACCAGTAGCAACAGCTTCACATGTCTTCTCGGTGATGCTGTCCTGTGGAGTTGAACACTCTGCAGGTTTCTTCTCCTTTTTATTAATTTTCTTGCTTAAATGAGAATTCCAGTAGTTCTTTATTTCATTGTCTGTTCGTCCTGGAAGTCTCCCAGCAATCAATGACCACCTACAACATGTAATTAAAAATTATATCAGTAATTTATTTCTTTTTTTGTTTATTTTTTTTATTATTTTTCTTGAGCTGACCTATTGCCGAGTAGTTTGTGAAGTCTGAGAATCAAGTCTTCTTCTTCATCTGAAATGTTGCCTCTCTTGATGTTGGGTCTCAAATAGTTCAACCATCTCAATCTGCAACTCTTCCCGCATCGGTTTAAACCTAAAGAAGAAGAAGGATACCAGATATCAAAACATGCAAACCCATGAAGCCCAGCTAACCAATACATTTACTGGATTCTGTTTCTTTAGAGCTCAAACAAAACTATAACTGATATTAATTCAACTAACCTGCTTTCATTGCAACTGTTTTCCATCTCTTGGGACCATGAACTTCAATATACTCAGCCAGTTTTCTATCTTCCTCACCTGTCCATGCCCCTTTGTTCATGACCATCTTACTATTAGTAGATGCCTCACTGTTCTTGGGTGCCATAAGCAGCTAAGGGAAGAGAGAGAGAGAGAGAGAGAGAGAGAGAGAGAGAGAGGGAGGGAAGTTAGCTATTAATTAGAGTTAATGAGATGCATATAATAAGTTATAAAAATTCAAAATTGCTGCAGGATAACTAGCTATAGGAAAGCTAGCGAGCGATAGCAAAAGCGAGAAGAGTGAGGATTTAAATAGAGAAGGAGATGCATGCCTCGTCTGAGAGAATTGAAGGGTCAGTACTCTCATATATCTGATACGGTGTGTCCGCAAGTGCACGGGTCACAGTAGTATAGTTTTTAAAAAATGATATCGATCCCATAGGGAATTGTGCTTAAATTGGAAATAAAAGTATAAGCTAATTAGAATGACAAAAATTAAAGATGTAAAATGAAATTTGGAATTAAAATTGGTATTTGAGGAATTAAAACTAAATCAAACAATTAACTAAAATTAATTAAACTAGATTACCAAAAATTAATTTGAAATTTCTATTTATGAAATTTGAGAGGAATTAAATCTAAATTCAATAAAAAATAAAGTGATTCTAGAGATTTGATTTTTCAATATTGTTTGCATGTGGTTTATCCCTAATTTAGCCAAACACATGAGAATTGCAATTTTGAGGGAAATCAATTCTTAAATTTTTGAAACCTTTTTCAAGCATTTCAAAGTTGGTTTTCATTAAATCAAACCCTGTTTTCACGGTATTTCAAACCTAACAAAAACCCATTTAAAGCTCTAATTGATTTTTGGAAAGTTCCCCTTAATCCTCTTAGCTTATCTCTAACACCAAGAAAATAAAGTTTATTGCAAGATTATCTATCCCTAATATTCACTTTTCAGTCCATCTATTAAGGATTAAAGCTTAACTTAATGAGGGCCCATTCATCAAGCAAGGCAACAAGTTCACAAGCAATAAATCAAAATGTAACAAATCCCATTTAAATGGCTAAATCAGTTCAAAACCACAATACAAATCAATATTTACAAACCCATCTCTAGAATCTCAATCAACTACTCACAAATCATTGTTTAAAGACAAACCCAAATGTATAAATGAAGAAATAATGGAAATGTAAGCTCAAGGGTAGAAAAACCCAGAAAATTGCAGAAGGATCTGCTGCAAAAAAGTGCAAAAACATGATCCTTGCTGCTGCTGGAAAAAAATGCAGAACTTGCTCCCTCCTTCTCTCTTTCTAATCTTGCCAAAAATGCCTCCCTTGCTCTCTATGGAAAGAAAATGATAAAATGAGACTTTATATAGGCTAAGGGTCTGCCCTAGAATGGGTAAAAGGGGAAGGTTCGGAGAAAGTGAGGTAAAAGTCGAGTAACGGAAATGCCACGTCAACCATTTCCAGTAAAAATGACATAAGCCGAGTCAGTTGTGTCGTTGGTTGTGTCGCGGGTTGTGTAGCTCTCGGCGTGAATATCTGACGATCGACACAACCTGCGACATAAGCTAATTCGGTTGTCTTTGCAGTTGTGTCGCTCTCGGCCATTTTTTTACTCAACTTCAAAATTTTTACAATTCGACTTTAATCTCCTCCAAATGGCTACTCTGATCAAAATACATCAAATTTCTCCAAATTTAACCTACAAAACAAATAAATTCCAAAAATTAAACTAAGAAAAGTGAAAATTGCAAAATTGACTAAATATATACTAATATCTATAATAATGGCTATGAACAAGGGTAAATTATGTGCAAAAATTACATCTAAATGATGATATAAAATGCATGCATCAAATTCCCCCATACTCAAACTCTTGCTTGTCCTCAAGCAAAATTTCATTAAAACTCATTTGGAAGGGAATACAATCAGTCTTTGAAAACACAAAAATCACTAATCCAAACCACCAACTTACCTCTAGCCACCAACATTCCAAGTTCCCACCAGCAAAAGCACAAAGAATGAAGCAAGCACTCTCAACAATTACAGAATAGCTAAGAATTAACCAATCAACCCAAGCAACAAATACCAACCAGCTACAAGAGTCAATTGTGCCAAAACAAACCTAAATGAAATAGATAGCCAATGTGTCTCAAATAGATGGTGAGTAATGTATGGAAGATTATATTGCCAAACCCATATGCAAGCATAAAAGATCTAACTCTACTAATGTAACAAGCATTTTTCAAAGAATCATTAGGTCTTTTTAAGGGTTGTAATGGGGTCAAATAGGGTAAGATTGTGGTTAACAAAGAAAGGGAATAAGGTAAACAAAATATAAGAATAATATTAATCATGAAACTCAAAGTGCATCCTTTTTTTTTTCTTTCTTTTTTTTTTTTTTTAGTAATTTTTTTTTATCAAGAGGAAAGAAATTCACAATGAATCTTAAGTGCTAACACAATAAAGGGACTACTTTTATAATATTTTTTTTTATTTTGTATGTGTCCCTATTTCACGTCACACCCAAAATTACCTTTGGGATATTTTTGTGACTATTTTTTTTTATCAACTTTTCACAATTACTCTAGCACTTTTCAAGATGTTTCAATCCTCCAAGTTTTTTTTTTTATATATATGTCATTATTTATTTTATTTTTTTATGCACTTAATTGCTAAAATATTATTCTCATAATAGGTGGTAGTGTTTAGGTTTAATGGCTAGGTAAATGATTTGGGTTCCAAAGAAAATAGGGAATTAAGGTTCAAGGGGGGTTTGCGAGGGTTAAAATGAAATTAAGGTAGGTTAAGGCTAAATGTGAGGTTTAAAATATGAAGGAATGCCTAAATCATATTCTTATCAAATGCAAGTTAAAAATTTCGCTTTGAAAGATCTAAGATGCTTGTTCTAGGAATGGTGAGACGACAATGACCATTTTCTTCCTTAAAGGCTTATCCAGACACTCAAAACTCAAAATAACTAACTAGCACTGCATACCTAGATTGATATATTAATTTTCAGCTATTAAGTAAGAGAAAGAATAATGCTTAAGACTTTGTACCCAGCTGGAACTTTCATTCCACTAACCATCTAAAGGCAAGTTGGATTGCTTGAATAAGTGGCTTATGGAATTCAAATACTGGTTTAAAAATTCAAAAATTTTAAATGAATGAATAAAATGCATGAGTGTATAAATGTATAGTCAACCTATATGCAACTAAGTATGCATAACTAAGTATATGAAGCTATATGCAGTGTATATACGTGAATATGTACAAGTATGAAGTAATGAATGAGCATGTCACTATATGCAAATGAAAAAGGAAAAATAATTTTTGCAAAAAATTTACCCTCTCCCCCATACTCAGAATGAACATTGTCCTCAATGTTAAAAGAGTGCATGGAATGGGATAATGTGCAAAAAATGGGTAGCTCATATGTGCATAAAGAATTATTACCCTGTTGCATAAGCGATAGCACAACTTGTGTTGACAGTGACACAAGCTGAGATGAGAATTGTTACCTCATTGAAGTGCAGCCAATTTAATTAGATAAAATTTGGACAGCTGCTGCACTCATTGCAAAAGAAATAGTGCAATGGAATCCATTAAATCAATTAAACTCAAAAATTTGGAATAGGGAAGTTAAGCGCAAAAATATAATCATCAAGTGTAAATCCGAAGTAGCACATAAAAGCAAGTGAGCAGTGTACTAAAGATATAAAAGAAAAATGTATTTTATGAGGAACTAAAAAAAACTGAATAAGTAAATGGTTCAAGTAAAGGAAAAACAACACAAGCAGAATATTAACTAAACAAGTTAAAAACACTAATGAATTAAGCAACTAAAATAAAGACATGAAATGTTTTTTTTTTTTTTTTTTATGGGTTAGTGGGTTTTTTTTTTTTTTAGCATGGGGTGGTTGCGGGCCCATTCTGGTGAAGTGAGTTCTTATCCTGCAAAACAAACAGGCGACACAAGTTAGAACATAAGGATAGGGGGGTTGTGTCGCAGGTTGTGCAACAATCTGCCCAAAAGGGTGCCCAGCGAACACAAGCAACGACACAAGCAACCCCGGTTATGTCGCAGGTTGTGCAACAATCTGCCCAAAAGTGTGTCCAGCGAACACAAGCGACGACACAAGCGAACCCGATTATGTCGCAGGTTGTGCAATCTGCTGCCCAAATTTGACAGATTTAGAGAGTGCCTAAAAAAGTAAAACAAATTAGATTTCAAATGATTAAACCTTCATAACATGAATTCTAATTGTTCAACTTGTAATGTTCCTCAAATACTCATACAAAATAATTTTTCAAAGCACAAATTCACACATCCACATTCAAATAATTTTCTTGTTAAACCAAGATGACAAGGTTTGGGAAAAATTTTCTCTTAAAGTTAACAAAAAGGGCAATGAATCCAGCAATATGCACCAGCAAATACGCAACACTAGAAAGATGAAAATGGTAAGTAAACAAATTTAAAACTAAAAATTTAAAGCTAAAAATTTAAAGCTAGACTAAAACAAGAAAATTTTTTTATGCTCATTTGCTTGCAATGCATTGTATCCCATCTGCACAAGAAAATTAGAACAATGTCAAACTCTGAATAAGGAGTATAGAAAAACTTAAAACAAATATATGAAAGAAATAAAGAATCAATGAAAAATTATGAGTTATGCACAAAAATGCTAAGTTTAGGTCTTTAGCTTGACCATACTCACTCAAGATGTTATGGAGAATGAGAGAGATAGCATGTTGCTATCTTCTCAATTGGCTCACCAACTGAATAGGGCCTCAACCTTTGCCCATTTACCTTGAAATTACCTGATTTTTCACCAAAAATTTCCACAGCACCATGAGGAAAACTTTCACAATTTTAAATGGACCGGACCACCTTGATTTTAATTTTTCTGGAAAAAATTTTAACCTTGAATTGAATAAGAGAACCAAATCTCATTCTTTAAAGTCCTTTTTCTTGATATGCCTATCATGCCATTTTTTAGTTCTTTCTTTATAGATCCTAGCATTTTCATAAGCATCAAGTCTCAATTCTTCTAATTCATCAAGTTGCAAAAGTCTTCTGTGTCCAGCAGCTTGTAAATCAAAATTGATTGCTCTAATGGCCCAATAAGCTTTGTGTTCTAACTCTACAGGCAAATGGCATGATTTCCCAAAAACTAACCTATAAGGTGTAGTTCCTATGGGGGTTTTAAATGCTGTTCTATATGCCCAAAGAGTGTCATCTAATTTAAGGGACCAATCTTTTCCGGACTTATTGTGCTTTTCTCCAAGATTTGCTTGATTTCTCTATTTGTGATTTCTACTTGGCCATTTGTTTGAGGGTGATATGGTGTAGCAATCCTATGCTTTACCCCATATTTTCTCATCAATTTTTCAAATTGGTGGTTGCAAAAATGGCTACCACCATCACTGATTATGGCACGTGGGGCACCAAATCTGGTTAAAACAAATTTTTTTAGAAATTTTACCACAACTTTTGCATCATTGGTAGGTGTAGCTATAGCTTCTACCCATTTAGATACATAGTCCACCCCTACCAAGATATATTTATTCCCATAAGAAGATGGAAATGGCCCCATGAAATCAATTCCCCATACATCAAACAATTCAACTTCTAATATGGATTGTTGAGGCATCTCATCTCTTTTGGAAATGTTGCCTATCCTTTGGCACCTATCACACTTGCTTACAAAGTCTCTCACATGTTTAAACATTTTAGGCCAATAGAAACCTGATGTCAAGACTTTTTCAACAGTTTTTGAGACACTAAAATGACCACCATATTCAGAGGAATGACAATGGTAAATAACATCATGCATTTCTTCCTCTGGTATACATCTCCTAATTATTCCATCATTACATCTCCTAAACAAAAGAGGTTCTTCCAAAGAATAAAATTTAACATCATGAAAAAATCTTTTCTTTTGCTGCCAAGATAAATCAGGTGGCAAGACACCACAAGACAAGAAATTCACAATATCAGCAAACCATGGAAGTGTAGAATTCAACACATACAACTGCTCATTCATGAAAAACTCATCAATTGGCACAATTTCATCATCTTTATTTTCAGTTTTTATCCTAGAAAGGTGGTCAGCCACCACATTCTCAACACCCTTTTTATCTCTTATTTCCAAATCAAATTCTTGAAGTAATAAAATCCATCTAATCAACCTAGATTTAGCTTCTTTCTTGCTCATTAAGTACATTATTGCTGCATGATCAGTGAAAACTATTACCTTTGAGTTGACCAAATAAGAACGAAATTTATTGAGTGCAAATACTACCGCAAGGAACTCCTTTTCAGTTGTAGCGTAATTGACTTGAGCTTCATCAAGGGTTCGGCTTGCATAGTAAATGGCATAAGGTTTTCTATCTTTTTGCTGGCCAAGGACAGCTCCAACAGCAAACTCGCTTGCATCACACATGATTTCGAATGGCAAAGTCCAATCCGGGGGTTGCATGATAGGAGCTGTTGCTAATGCCGTCTTTAACCTGCAAAAAGCAACCATACAATCTTGATTAAAATCAAATTTAACATCATGATTCAAAAGATTTGTTAAGGGTTTAGCAAGTTTAGAAAAATCCTGAATAAATCGTCGATAAAACCCGGCATGTCCAAGGAAACTTCGCACTCCTTTGACAGTGGTTGGAGGGGACATTTTTTCAATAATTTCTATTTTAGCTCTATCCACTTCAATTCCCCTATTTGAGATTAAATGCCCTAAAACGATTCCCTCTTGGACTATAAAGTGGCATTTCTCCCAATTCAACACCAAATCATTATTAGCACACCTCTGCAAGATTTTAGACAAATTAGTCAAGCATGAATCAAAATTAGTGCCATATACTGAAAAGTCATCCATGAAGACCTCCATAATTTCTTCAATAAAATCAGAAAAAATGGCCATCATGCACCTTTGAAATGTGCCAGGCGCATTACACAATCCGAATGGCATCCTTCGATAGGCAAAGGTGCCATAGGGACAGGTAAAGGTAGTTTTTTCTTGGTCATCAGGATGGATTGGAATTTGAAAGAAACCAGAATATCCATCTAAGTAACAAAAGAATGAATGCTTGGCTAATCTCTCTAACATTTGATCCATAAAAGGAAGGGGAAAGTGGTCTTTTCTTGTGGCATTGTTCAACTTCCTATTGTAACACCCTAGGCAAATCCCACATCGGCAAAACACGGGAGAAATGCTGGGTTTATAAGTTAGTGGTTCGTAACCCCTAATGACGCGTTTTAAAACCGTGAGGGCTTTGACCCAGAGCGGACAATATCACTAGTGGGCCGGGCCGTTACATTTGTGGTATCAGAGCCGCTCCGCGTGCAACCTTGAACGATGGTGGGGCAAACCTCAGCGAGGACACTGATTTTCAAATGTAATGGCCCAGCCCACTAGTGATATTGTCCGCTCTGGGCCGAAGCCCTCACGGTTTTAAAATGCGTCACTAGGGGTTACGAACCACCAACTTATAAACCCAAAGATCTCCCGTGTTTTGTCGATGTGGATTTGCCTAGGTGTTACAATCCACCCTCTTATGGGACTCGCCCTCGCCGAGGTTTGCCCCACCATCGTTCAAGGTTGCACGCGAGCACTCGATACCACAAATGTAATGGCCCGGCCCACTAGTGATATTGTCCGCTCTGGGCCGAAGCCCTCACGGATTTAAAACGCGTCACTAGGGGTTACGAACCACCAACTTATAAACCCAGCATCTCTCCCGTGTTTTGTCGATGTGGGATTTGCCTAGGGTGTTACACCTATAGTCTATGCACATTCTCCAACCTGTAACAGTTCTAGTGGGTATCAATTCATTATTCTCATTTTTAACAACTGTCACCCCACCTTTTTTTGGTACAACATGCACAGGACTAACCCACTCACTGTCAGAAATGGGGTAAATAATTCCAAAGACTAGTAATTTTAGGATTTCCTTTTTCACAACATCCTTCATTGTAGGATTCAATCTTCTTTGGTGTTCAATGGAAGGTTTACTATTTGGCTCAAGGAAAATCCTATGCATACAAACTGTTGGACTAATTCCCTTTATATCATCAATTGCATAACCCAAAACTCTCCTATATTCTCTCAAAACTCTCAACAATTTTTCATTCTCAATATCAGTCAAACATGCATTAATTATAATAGGATATGTTTCATTTGGTCCAAGAAAAGCATACCTGAGGTTGGAAGGAAGATGTTTAAGATCTACCTTTGGGGCATCCTCTACCTTTAATGATGGTGGTTTAATCTCCAAATTTTGCACTTCTTCAAGTTGAAAAATTGTGGCTTCAGGATGTGGTGGAGAGCTCTCCAAGTGTTGTGCAAAAGCAGCTATGTTGAGATTGTCATCATCAATGCTCCCACCATGGACTAAGCAATTTTCAAGTGGGTCATGTGGATAGCTTTTTCTGAAATGCTCTTGAACAATCTCATCAATAATGTCTATCCGCAAACAAGACTCAACTTCTTCATGTTTCCTTTTCATGGCAGGATTGATGTTGAATATCATTTGATCATCTCCCACTCTAAGTGTCAATTTCTCACCCTTTACATCAATTAATGCACCAGCTGTTGCCAAAAAGGGTCTTCCCAATAAAATAGGAACTTTTGTGTCTTCTTCCATATCTAGAATGACAAAGTCCACCGGAATGTAGAATTTCCCAACCTTGATAGGCACATTTTCAAGAATGCCTTCTGGATACTTAATTGAACGGTCAGCCAATGAAAGATACATGTTTGTGGGCTTCAAATCTCCCATATTCAACTTCTCATATATTGAAAGTGGCATTAGGCTGACACTAGCTCCAAGGTCACATAAGGCATTTGCCACACAATTGTCACCAATATGACAAGGAATGGAAAACACACCCGGATCTTTGAGTTTGGGAGGTAACTTCTTCTGAATTATAGCACTGCATTGCTCTCCCAAGTTGATGGTTTCATAATCTTCTAGCCTTCTCTTGTTGGAAAGAATCTCCTTCAAAAATTTGGCATAACTTGGCATTTGAGATAGTGCCTCAGTGAATGGCACATTGATATACAACTTCTTTAGCACTTCAAGGAATTTGCCAAATTGTTTGTCTAGCTTATGCTTGATGAATCTTTGAGGGTAGGGAAGGGTGGGCTTGTAAGGTTCAGGTGGGATGTATGGTTTCTCTCCTTCATCTTGCTCACTTTTGCTTTCTTCTTCTTTTTCATTTTTCTTGCTCTCAACTGAATTTTCTTCTTTTGTGCTCTCTTTTTCTTCTCTCTTGTTTTCACTCTCTTGACCAACTTTTTTACCACTTCTCAAGGTTACAACCTTACATTGTTCATGAGGGTTTTGTGGTTGGCTAGGTAGTTTACCATAGGATTTGCTTCCCGATGAGCTTGCTTATTGAGCCAATTGAGTCTCCAACATGCGGTTGTGGACTTGTAATTGATCCATAGTTTGTCTCATGTGTTGCATTTCTTCCTCCAATTTACTATTCATCTTGCTTTGTTCAGCAAAAAATTTCTCCATCATGCTTTCCAAGGTTGGCTTCGGTTCATGAGGTGGAAGGGATTGTTGTGCTCTTGCTTGATATCCAGGTTGTGGCTGCCTTGTGGGCTGAAATTGAGGTTGAAATTGAGGCCTATTTTGCTGCATAAACTGCTGGTTATGAGCATAATTTGAGCTTTGGCCTTGTTGAGCAAAAGTTGCTTGTGGTCTCCACGTTGAGTTGTTCACATTAGAGTAAGCATTTCCCATAGGTTTTTGTTGATAACCTCCTGCATAAGCAGCTTGTTCTTGCAAATAATCATCACCATAAGAAGAGTAATCAACTCCACAACTTTGGGTTCCATCTGTGAAGGCAACTTGTTGCATAGTTGTAGGAGTTGAGTTTGTTGCCTTTGTGCAAAAATCACTAAGAAGCTGAGTCAACTGATCAAATCTTGCATTCATGTAGCTAACTGAGTCAAGTTCATAAATCCCAGCCTTCTTTGGCTCAAGTGCTCTAGGATTTCCCCATAAATGGGTATTATGAGCAATCTTCTCTAATAAATCATAGCATTCTTCACTTGTCATTCTCATGAAATCTCCTCCTGCTTGTGAATCAATAGTGTTTCTTATGGCTGGAGTAACTCTGGTGTAGAAATTCTGAACAATCATCCATTTGGGTATTTCATGATGAGGACATTGCCTTTCAAGCTCCTTAAATCTCATCCAAGATTCATACAAAGTTTCATCATCTCTTGGTTTAAAAGCTACCATCAAATTCCTCAAATGAGTGGTCTTCCCAGGTGGGAAAAATTGAGATAGAAAAGCTTGAGATAGCTGCTCCCAAGTTGCTATAATAACTTGTGGAAGTGAGTCATACCACTCCAATGCTGAATCTCGAAGAGAGAATGGAAATAAGGTGAGCCGAATAACTTCATCTGAAACTCCAGGCTGCCTTTGTGTGCCACATATCATCAAAAATTTCTTCAAATGAGAATGAGGATTTTCAAGTGGACTACCTCCAAATTGTGAATTCTGAACCATTTGAATGAGACCAGTCTTTAACTCAAATTGATTAGCTCCAATAATAGGTCTGTTATCTCTCACATCTGCACATCTAGGAAAAGCATAATCCAACATGGATCTTCTTTAAGGATCATTTTGATTAACAACTACATTTTGCCCGTTTTGCTCATTTCCTCCATTGTTTCCACCAATAGCTCTATTTTGATTCTCCATATTTTTAATTGTCTCCTCTTGCTCAAATCTTTGTTGTTCTTCTTTTTCTGCTTCTTTTCTTCTTTTGTATTCCTTTTTGTTAGCTCGACAGAATTTTTCAATTTCAGGATTGAACAACAATTCAGTATCACTTGTGCTTTTCGATCGTCTCATAAACAAGAAAAGTACCTGAAAAACACAAGGAACAATAGTGAAAATAAAAGAAAATAAAAATTCTAATTAGCTTAAAACAATTAAAATCCAACTTAAAACAAACAATTCCCCGGCAACGGCGCCAAAAACTTGATACGGTGTATCCGCAAGTGCACGGGTCACAGTAGTATAGTTTTTAAAAAATGATATCGATCCCACAGGGAATTGTGCTTAAATTGGAAATAAAAGTATAAGCTAATTAGAATGACAAAAATTAAAGATGTAAAATGAAATTTGGAATTAAAATTGGTATTTGAGGAATTAAAACTAAATCAAACAATTAACTAAAATTAATTAAACTAGATTACCAAAAATTAATTTGAAATTTCTATTTATGAAATTTGAGAGGAATTAAATCTAAATTCAATAAAAAATAAAGTGATTCTAGAGATTGGATTTTTCAATATTGTTTGCATGTGGTTTATCCCTAATTTAGCCAAACACATGAGAATTGCAATTTTGAGGGAAATCAATTCTTAAATTTTTGAAACCTTTTTCAAGCATTTCAAAGTTGGTTTTCATTAAATCAAACCCTGTTTTCACGGTATTTCAAACCTAACAAAAACCCATTTAAAGCTCTAATTGATTTTTGGAAAGTTCCCCTTAATCCTCTTAGCTTATCTCTAACACCAAGAAAATAAAGTTTATTGCAAGATTATCTATCCCTAATATTCACTTTTCAGTCCATCTATTAAGGATTAAAGCTTAACTTAATGAGGGCCCATTCATCAAGCAAGGCAACAAGCTCACAAGCAATAAATCAAAATGTAACAAATCCCATTTAAATGGCTAAATCAGTTCAAAACCACAATACAAATCAATATTTACAAACCCATCTCTAGAATCTCAATCAACTACTCACAAATCATTGTTTAAAGACAAACCCAAATGTATAAATGAAGAAATAATGGAAATGTAAGCTCAAGGGTAGAAAAACCCAGAAAATTGCAGAAGGATCTGCTGCAGAAAAGTGCAGAAACGTGATCCTTGCTGCTGCTGGAAAAATGCAGAACGTGCTCCCTCCTTCTCTCTTTCTAATCTTGCCAAAAATGCCTCCCTTGCTCTCTATGGAAAGAAAATGATAAAATGAGACTTTATATAGGCTAAGGGTCTGCCCTAGAATGGGTAAAAGGGGGATGGTTCCAGAGAAAGTGAGGTAAAAAGCTGGAGTAACGGAAATGCCACGTCAACCATTTCCAGTAAAAATGACATAAGCCGAGTCAGTTGTGTCGTTGGTTGTGTCGTAGGTTGTGTAGCTCTCGGCGTGAATATCTGACGATCGACACAACCTGCGACATAAGCTAATTCGGTTGTGCTGCAGGTTGTGTCGCTCTCGGCCATTTTTTTACTCAATTTCAAAATTTTTGCAATTCAACTTTAATCTCCTCCAAATGGCTACTCTGATCAAAATACATCAAATTTCTCCAAATTTAACCTACAAAATAAATAAATTCCAAAAATTAAACTAAGAAAAGTGAAAATTGCAAAATTGACTAAATATATACTAATATCTATAATAATGGCTATGAACAAGGGTAAATTATGTGCAAAAATTATATCTAAATGATGATATAAAATGCATGCATCAATATCTACCCATCCTGGAGATTCCAAGAAAGAATGGAGGGCCCAACAACCAGTTATAGCAGCAGCCATAGACTAACGTGAGAATGGGAAGTGGTACAACCTAATTTTTTTGTTTTTTAATGCAATAGAAACGGTTCTGAACTCTAAACTTTATAATTATTTAGAGCCAAATTATTTGGTATATCCTTTGTACTAAAAAATAGTGTGCCGCATATTCACGTAAAAACAGTTATACAATAAAAATAGGAAAATGAGACCCAATATTTTATTAGTGAAGGTGCACATACACTGAATGCACCTAATAATTTACCTTATTTAGATAACTCTAATATTATCAATACTATTCCAATAACTATGTATTATAACTAACTTGAAAACATAGTAATTTTTCTTATTGTTCCTTTCCTATAGAATAATTAGAGGAAAAATTATTATTTAACCTCTTCATTTTAAGAAAATTAACTCCTTTGTTCTTTTATTTAAAAAAATACATCACTTAATTAGTCTTTATATTTTTGTTCTATTTACTCCTTAGTCCCTTTGATTATTTTAGACGTTAGTGTAAATTTTACACAATCTCTGTAATTTGAAAAACACAAATATATATTTACTTTATTTTTTTAAGTCTTAAACTATTTAGTTCCTTTAAAGGTAATTTCTCTCTTCTTTAAATATATTGACTAACAGAAAACTTAATTTAAACTGAATGAACGATAAAAGAGTAAATGAAACAAAAATGCAAAAACTAACTAATATTTGTTTTAAAATAGAATACTAAATAGTTAATTTATATTGGATTCATGCTCTACTATATAAAGGCTATGAATTTTTTTTTAAAAAAAGAAATTGGCTATGAAAAAGTTATTTACTACATCTATGGCTTATTAAAAATTAGAGAAATTTTTACTTAAATCTTATTTATTATACGTTAAAAAAAAGGTATTAGATATTAATGAGAGAATAATAAAACATATAATATATAACAAATAGGCAATAGCTTCATATAATTAAAAGGGTTTCAATATACAAGAGCAGGCAGGCCCACCACCGAGCGTGGTGGCTTAGTGGTAAGTCTTGAGAGTTAGAGGTGTCCAATCCCAGTTCAATTATCCACACTGGCGTTGATGACTCAATATTGCCTCTGCTTACAGTGAATGGATAAATTGACTACAGGTAGTCCGTTCTTACAATTCTTTAGAGACAGTAACCGTCACACCCAAAGAATTTGTGATGACCCGATTCGGGAAAGTGGTTTGATGAGGGAGGGAAGTGGCATAAAAAAGTAAACTCTCGACAGGCTTTTAGGATGGCGAGACTAACTAGAGTAGTGAAATGTGAGACACAGGAATAAATCGAATTATACATTGAAATGAAAACCGAATCATACATTAAAATGAAAAAAAGTATTCACCAAAGGTGCCTCTAGTTACTGGAGCATTGACATTACAGAATTCCTTTTTTTTACAATTTAAAAAAAAAATAAAAAAGTAGACAGGCCCAAATTCTATCAATCGTGCCTTGTAATTATATCACATTCAATATTTTACCTTACATAACATTAATTATATGTAGAGCTTCGGCCGGCCAATTGGGAATTTTTAGAAGAGCTCACCTATCAAAAATTATTGACTAGCTACGTGGAGAGATGGGCATTATTTGTTTTGGTGCAGGTTAAATTAATTTTTCAATAAAATAAAAAGATACCTTTGATTTTTTTTTTCAAATCAAATCAAATTATGCATGCATAAAAATTAAATTAAATTAAAATATTATAGTTTGATTTAATTTTTAATGTTGTTTTGGATTGAAAGAAAATAAGGGAGGAAGGAAAATTTGAGAGGAAAATAATCTTATTCTCCACTCACTTATTGTGTTTGGTTAGAGAAGAAAATAAGGAGGAAAGAAAACTTTGAAAAGAAAATAATAGTTGGATTTCACTTTCATTTTCTCTCCAAATTGAGGAGAAAGTGAGAGAAAATTGTTTAAAATTACAAAAATATTCTTATATTTTCTAGGTTCTTTTTTGAATGTTACTCTTTAAAAAAATAATTTTCTTCTCAACATTTTCCCTCTTAATCCAAACATAAAGTAAAAAAGTTATTTTCTCTTCAATCATTACGTTCTTTTGTTTTCCTTCCATTATTTTCTTTTCTTAAATTAACATATGCAGATCATATATATAATATTTGATTCGATTTCTTAAAATTTTAGAATCAAGCCAAATCTTTTTTTTTTTAATTTATCAAATCAAACTAAATTATTTAAAGTAACAAATTAACTAAATCACATTGTGCACACGTATCATAGTAGTTTAGAATTTTTAATAGAATTATTAACTAGCTAGATAGTAACATTAGTGGATCTTATGATTTACGGTGCATTTAACATAAACTCGAGTTCAGATGAGAATGAATTTAATAACCATTAGATTGAATATTTATATTGAAATATGTACAGAAGTAATTAAAATATATATATATAGTGCACAAATTTATATGTAAAAACTTAATCTAATAATTAATAAGTTTATTCTTATATAAGTTTGAACTCTTCATAATTATTCTTTCAGATATATACATAAATTAAATTTTTAATGAAATTAAATTGAAATAATTAATTAATTATTGAAAAAAAAAACAACTACTTAGTAGTATGATTTATTTTAAGAATTAAATGCTAATTTATTCTATTATTTAGTATATTAGTTTAGCATCGTTGAGAATTGAATAAAAATTTTACAAATATATCATTTTAAAATTAAATTTAATATATTATAATTATCAAAAATTAAAAAATAATTAATAATTTTCTAACAATATTTAAAACATTATTTTAAAAAAATATGTTTTATCTTCTCAATCTCAACTCAAGGAAAAGTTAATAGCAACTACTATTGTGCACACAGTGGGAGGGGACACAAGAGATTTTCCGATCTCAATTGGATTACACCAAGGATCAGCCATAAGCCATTACCTTTTCACATTAGTTTTAGATGAACTGACGAAACATATACAAGAGAGTATTCCTTGGTGCATGATGTTTGCGGATGATATTGTTCTGATAGATGAGACATAAGAAGGAGTCAATAGGAAGCTAGAACTTTGGAGAAGTACTCTAGAGTCAAAGGGTTTTAAGTTAAGTAGAACGAAGACAAAATACATGCATTGCAAGTTTAGTGAAGGCCAAACTGGTGATAGGGAAGGAGTTAGTTTGAATGGAGTGGTACTGTCCCAAAGTAATCACTTTAAATATCTAGGCTCAGTCCTTCAAGTAGATGGGGGATGTGAGGAGGATGTTAGTCATAGGATTAAAGCCAGATGGTTGAAGTGGAGACGTGCCATGGGAGTTTTATGTGATCGTAAGATTCCCAATAAATTAAAAGGAAAATTTTACCGTACAGCCATACGACCGGCTATGTTATATGGTGGTGAGTGTTGGGCACTGAAAGAGTCGTATGCATCTAAGATAAGAGTTGCAGAGATGAGAATGTTAAGGTGGATGAGTGGCCATACTAGACTAGATAAAGTCCGTAATGAAAGTATTAGAGAAAAGGTAGGAGTGGTGCCAATTGAAGATAAGTTGAGAGAAGGGAGATTGAGGTGATTTGGTCATGTGAAGTGTAGACATACGGAGGCTCCAGTTAGACAAGTAGAGCACATTAGGTTAGAGGATAGAAAGAAAAAAGGGGTAGACCTAAATTGACTTGGAGGAGAGTAGTACAACATGACTTAAAAGCATTACACATTTCTGAGGATTTAATCCAAAATCGTTCAGAGTGGAAAAAGCGAATCCATATAGCCGATTCTAAATTTTTGGGATAAAGGCTTAGTTGAGTTGAGTTGAGTTGAGTATGATACTCTGAGTAGTCGTTGTCATCTTTAGACGGAGGATTACAATTATTCTAATTTTAATATTTTTAAAATTTAAATTAATTTAAATGTAATTAAATTTTATTTATCTAAATTTATTTTAAATTTTATTATTATTATTAAAAATATCTGAATTTATTTAATTTTATATTTTTTAATTAATAATCTATATAAAAAATTATTTTTATTAACAATTTATATTTTAAAAATTTAATAAATTTACAAAATATTTAAATTCTATTTTATTTATAATAAAATGTATAAAAATTTATAAATATTATTACAAAAATATATATTCTTTATTTAATTAGATATTTATATAAAAACAAAATTTAAACCCGTTAAAAATATTATTTTTTTTAATTATAATCATCTTAAACTCAATTACATATTATTCAAATTCATTCTATTAAGATTTGATTAAATGGAGTACTTACGGAAATCCAATCATTGCCATTCTATTTAAACTAGTCATAAATTAATAAATAAATTTCACTTATAGTATTTTTATCAAAATAATTCAATAAAATCATGAAATTACTAATGCAACGTCCAATGTATTTATAAATATAAAAATTATGAAATCAAATTATATAGTAATCAACTCTTCCCTTTTAAAAGGTTTTATGATATAAAAAAAAAAATCTTAATTAATATTTCTTCTACTCTATGAGTAAACAATAAAAATTTTTGCAGCTTATGACAATTGGTACAATTCAATTGGCAATCATTCAATTATTTGTAGTTTGAAGATCTGTTTGATATTGCTGCGTTGAAATTACTGTTGAGAAAATTATTTTTTTAAATATATTAATTAAAAAATATTAAAAAATAATTAAAAATTAAATTTAATTAATTTTAATAAAAAAATATTAAAATAAAAAAAATAATTTTTTTTAAATTATTTTTTTTAATAATATTTAAAATAATATTTTTATTAAAAAAATAATTTTAAACACTGAAACCTTAATGCTTTTACACCAACCCATAGACTCAAATTGCAATTAATGATTTGACATGACATGAATTGATGTGATTAAGGTTTGGTTTTTCTAAAGGTTATGATGTAAATTTACATCAGATTTGGATTTTGATTGTCTTCTACCAGATTTAATATGAATTCAAGAAAAAAAAATATGTAAATCTCATATTTTATTATTTTTTATTTTTTAATAATTAATTTAAATAAAAATAATGCGCCATCTAGCACATTTAATGTACGCAGTTAAGATCATCAGAAAGGAAGAAAAGAAACTGCCCCCTCTTAAACCAGTTTCTTCTCCTCCTCCTACACTTCCCTTAGTACAGCCTTGTATGATGTTCTCACCTGCCTCTTATGAAGCAGACTTTCCTCCATTAGCACAACAGACCGACCAACAGACCAATATCTCCACCAGACCTTTCATTCACTCAACTAAGGTTGATAGTGAAGGCCAGACAACCCCGATCAGCCTCCTCGCCTATATAAGGAGCTGCTCTCTTCAGTTGTAGGCAGACTCAGTTTTTCTTTTAATAATATTCTCTGAAGTTCTCTTCCATGGCTTTCTAAACCCTTCTCCTTCTCTCTCTGGAAACCTTTAAATGTGTATCATACTCTTATAATCAGAGATACGTATGCTCTACACTTGCCTCTTTAAGAGGATCCTGTGTATCATAAATATCTTTGTTTTGACATTAGAGAAAGCAACTGGCTGAGTACCTCTGTGAAATCAACAGCTACTATTGCCCGGTGTCTCCCCATGTGAATTGTACATCACTTGGTCCCATCCGGTCTCTCACTGATGAGCCCATTGACTGGACCCATCCCATGTGGCAAGATTCTCAGGATCCAATGGACACAGAGTCACGAGAGGCCAGGAATAGTGTCTGGGCCATAGGTGGATTGGGAGGATTTGATATGTTGGGCCAGGTAAGACGGGTAATGGGCTTCAGTATCTGAACTGGATTCTTCTGAAGTGAATGAGTAATCTTCTTCTGATCCAGTGTCTACTCCAAGGGCAAAGACTGTATCTTCATCGGGCTCATCCTGTTCAGAGAACAAGGATTCGACATCATCATGCTCCAGGGAGATGTGAGAAGCCCAAAACATGTACAAGGACTTACAAAGTAGAATTACCCAGCTTGATAGAGATCTGAAGGCTTTAATCCAACAACGGAGATTTGGTGTGGAATTCAACCAAAAGGAACAGGAGATAAGAAGGCTGAAAAAACAGTTGGCCCAAGTTGAGGCAGATCCTCTTAAAGAGGCAAGTGTAGAGCATACGTATCTCTGATTATAAGAGTATGATACACATTTAAAGGTTTTCAGAAAGAGAAGGAGAAGGGTTTAGAAAGCCATGGAAGAGAACTTCAGAGAATATTATTGAAAGAAAAACTGAGTCTGCCTACAACTAAAGAGAGCAGCTCCTTATATAGGCGAGGAGGCTCTACATCTGAACCTGCTTACTCTCCTTTTGGACCTTTTAACTATTCATATGAACCACCTCCAACATATCACCCATCTCCTTTGTTCAAACCTACTCCGACACCTGCCAGATATGAGCAAAAGAGTCCATCTTCCTCAGAAGAATCCCATCCTCCAAAAAGGAAGATTGATAAAGGGAAGGACAAAATGTTGCCTCAGCTGAATTCCAAGAGCACAAGGAGCTCCTTTTAAGGTCCTGTGCTGACTCCCATGCACATTTTTACCATCACCATCCCCTATGGAAAAACCCCGGAATTCTTTGTCAGTCTCCCATTCAAACTCAATGAAGATATCAATCCGACAAAGGCCTCACACCCGGGAATGAATCCTACAGACTTGGCTTTAGCCCAAGAAGAGTGCAGACAGCTTCTCCAACAAGGCCTCATAGAACCCACTTCCTCCCAATGGGCCTGCCAGGCCATTTGTGGAGATTTATTATTTTAATAATAAATGCATCATATGAAAATGGAAAATGATGCATTTATTATTAAAATTATAATTTTTTATGTTAATAATGTACATTAAATAAATTTTAATCGGTGTAAATTTACACCATACTATTATATTTAGTGTGAATTTATTATTATTATTATTATTATTTTGTTTGAGTTTGCTCTTGATGTGATTATCAGGAAATGAAAACGTGTTCATTAATGATTTGACATGCATGGGTAAAACGTGTCCACCAAACCCTAGCAAATAGATTCAGGCATGGGCCAATAAATTTGACACGATGGTTGATGATTAAGATAACTCATTTAACACTAGATATGCATTGCAACAATGAATTGAAAAAGGAATGATTAAAGAAGCAAATTTGAATTGGAATCCAACTTCCAATCCTGCATTAAAAATTCAATGTATTTGTCTTTTATATATATATTTTACAAAAATATATATTAGGGTAATAACCATGCTTTTGCATATGATTGTTAAGAATATGACATCTGCATAACAATTCATCTTCTTCACGTTTGTCTCGATCTGCTTTCACTTGTTCAGAATCTTCTGGAGTTGGTGGTGAAATAGTAGGCAGACTTGGATCAAGTATATAAGAAATCTTCAATGTGGTGAGTAAGAATAGCATCTTGTCTTTCCAGCGAACATAGTTTGTCCCATCAAAACAATCAAGTTTCACAAACTCTTCATTCATCACGGAAACAGTCTTGGACTCCATTGCGATTAATACCTTAAAATTGTTGAGGCAATGGGTGTAGAATAGGCTTTAAGGCATGATGAATCACTATTTTTAAGGTATTAATTGCCCCCACTAGATTGCTGCAAGGTTATGGCAATATATCTCGTGGATACAACAAAGCCTGAAATCTGCAGACAGCAACTCCTGAAGATTTCCCTTAAGAACTCTTTATATGAACTGAATTTAGAGAGATTAGAAGAAAAGAAGAAGAAGTAGAAGTAGTATATCTTGATTGAAAAAACTCATCCATATTTATAAAGAATAAAAAGTCATGGCACATTTATTAGATAGACACATCTGTCTATCTCCAATAGATACAACTATTTGTGTAATAGACATGTCTATTTATTAAAAGCTACCTATACAAATAGTTGTGACTATTTGTATAGATATATCTGTTTATTAACAGACACCTATACAAATAGTTATGACTTTTGTATAGAATAGATATGTCTGTTTATTAACAGATACCTATACAAATAATTGTGACTGTTTGTATAGAATTGACATGTCTGTCTATTAACAGACACATCTACTTGTTAATAAACACATCTGTTCGTAATTTATTTACGAAAATTACAACATGATAATTATTTTATTTCACACATATACGTGCCAAGTGCCATAATAGAATAATATATATTGAATTATATATATATAATTTTATACATATTTCACTCTTGTCATTCCCTTATATTTTAATAATATAAAAATTCTTTTTCTCTGTACTGTCTAATATACAAGCTATTTATAACAATTCGATTGGCTATCCCATTGAGTAGATACCTTAATGCTAACTGATTTAAAGATGCTGCGGAAACATTTTCTTTCGAATCCGAGACCCCTCAGATATGACTTGTTCCACATGATTCTGCAGTCCTCTGGTTTAGCCGGTTGAACCAGATTCAAATTCCAGAGGCATAGTAAATCCTTAAATTTTCTAACAAAATGTAGTTGATATGTGGATGATGATGGGTCGAAAAGAGCTGAAGCTCGTCAAAGGCTCGTTGGGATAGTGGACCTGATACAAGCATTATCAATCATTTCTTTCCCTGAAGCTGATTTGATGTATAGACACTCAAGAAAGGATAATCCATAATGCAGGCAGGGTTTGATATTTATCTGTATTATACAATTATATGAATTTTCTTCTGTTGAATGGCCTGAAACAATGTTACTACCTTCATCCAATGATGACACTTTCTATGGTTGCAAATCTCAGCCACACCCTCCACACCTTAGCACCTTCATGTTTGGAATGGGATCAAGTTTGTCTTCATTCATAAAGAAAATAATTATATATAAATATTTTTTTAATTGCAGGGAAAGAGAAAGGACAGCTCGGGTTGTACACAGCACTATCAGTGTGCAGCATTCGGAGAGGAGCAATAATTTTCCACTTGTTTATCATTCAGGAAGATCCAAACTCTTGTGTTTCTTTCTTCCCTTTTTCATTAGGCAATGAGTGTAATATAAACTCATGGCTCCCACCTAAGGTAGATACTATTAGCCTTTATGTTTTTCTTTTTTAATTGTAATTTCTTGTTTTTTTTTTGACCAAACAAGCAATTAATTTGGTCTGATTATGAATCAAATGCGGGCAAGTTCCAACAGACTTGACATGTCGATAAATATTATCTAATAATTTTAATGTTTATTTAGCATTATGTTAAGAAATTTAAATTTATTTTTTTAATAAAATTATTATTTTAGATACTATTTAAAAAATAATTTTAAAAAAATAATTTTATTATTTTTATATTTTTATAATTAAAATTTATTAAATTTAATTTTAAATTATTTTTTAATACCTACTAAATAATATATCTAAAAAAATAATTTTCTAAATAATAATTTTAACAATAATATCATATAATCTCTTAATTTATATAATATAAAGTAACATATGTTACAATAAATTCAGTACACGTCAGCTGAGCCATGCACTCATGCCGTTGTCGGTCTTTATTTCTTAAACCAAACAAGACTCAGGGACCACAAAGTATAACGAAGAATAAATGATTAAGATGCAACCAAAAAAAAATTAATGCTCTTTAAAAAATATAATTAATATAATTAAAGTAATAATTTTTTTAATTTTTTAATATATTTTTTATTTATTTTATTTTATTTAAAGTTAAATAATTTATTGTTAAATTATTTTTAAAATTAATAAATTTTACCTTTTTAATGTATATTAAAGAAGTGTATTTTGGTAAATTAAAAAAATATTTCGCTTACCTTATTAAAATTATCTTTCTATTTATTTTTTATTTATTATATTTAGAAAATTATGAAATATTAATTATTTTTTTAATTTTACTGTTTCATCTCTACTAAATATAATGAATATTTATATAAAAAGTAATTAGGTGAAATAAAAGGTAATTTAGTTAATTATTAATATGTTCTTAATGATCATACAAAACCCAATTACAGTAAATAAAAATGAGTGGAGGTAATAGCTTATAAACTAATTTAAATTTATAAGTATTTAAAATATTAAATAGTTATGTGTTTAGTTAAAATAATTATAAGTGACTAATAAATAATTTATGTACTTAATAAAAAATATTTATAAATACATTTATTATTAAAATTACTAAAAAAATATTCAATGAGATTTGATATAAAATTTTAAAAATTAAACGAGGGTAGTATCATAAAATATTTAATCAAACTAGCTCATAAACTTTGTATTTATAAGTATTAAAATAAAAAATCGACGTCCTAACTTATTTTTTTAGCTTATAAATTCAAATAACGTTGTAAACAAATAGATAAACTTATTTTTAGAGTTTAATAAATTAAGACAAACACTATCTAATAAAAAAATAAATTATTTGTTAGAATTATGACTCAAAAAAGTTATTTGGCTTTTGCCCATTGAAGAGAATGGCTTTCAACTCATGGAGTGAGGCTATAGCCCATTGTATCCACTGATGAGGGGCTTTTGCCCATTTCAGTTAAGAGAGGCTTCGGCCTAAGGTAGAGTAAGAACATAAAATTCAAGAGGAAGGGATTCTTGTCCATTGATGAGAGGACTCTTACCCATATAGTTGAAGGTGTAGTGTTATAATAGTAAATATATTGGGTTATATCTAAAAGAGACTGAGAGAGACTAATATAGTTACTATGAGCAGTTTAATGTTGTATGAGTTCTCTTGGGTATAATTGGGTTGATAGGTAGTATAACTTTGAGCTTGTAATGATGATTTATTATTGTTGATAGTGGAATATGGCATGCCTATGGATGTAACCCTACGTTGAGAGAGTGAATCACGTAAATATTGATATTTTATATGTTTATTTTATTTCTTTATAGTTTACACGCTTCTGCAGTGTACAATATTATTATTTAAAATATATATATATCTATCTATAATTTAATGGAAATTAAAAAAAGTAAGTCTATCTTTAAAATTTTACTTATAGAATGGTTAACAAATTTAGCAATTAAAATAAATGAAATAAAAATGTATATTATGTTAAGTCTTAGATCGATGATTTAAGAAACCTTTATTGCCTCAGGCTATCACGCATGCGGCGGTTGAGGGATAATTTTAAAAAATAAAATGGTGAAAGTGAATATTGAAATTCAATTTACAAGTTTTTTTTTCTTAAATAAAATTCATCGCTAATCAATGGGCTTTGGCTGATCAAGGGCAATAAGTCCTATATAAATAATAGATTCTCGAGTTCGAATCCCAATAAGATCGTTTGTATAAAAAAAGATATAATCCAAAAGTTAAGATTAGGGGCTTTGGTTGATAATAATATGGAGTCGTCTACAATATAATTCAATATTGCAATAACTTTTTAATTTTAAAATATTAGATACTAGGAGAATCTGTCAATTCCATTTAGTTGCATTTAAAAAATTAGAAAAAAATACATAAATTAAAATTTATAAAAGAACAAATTTAACCAAATTGAATTGGGAAAGAAAATGAATTAAACTAATTCAGTATAATTCAATTTAATGTGATTTATTAGTTTGAGCTTATTTTGAATTTTTTAGACTCATTTTAGACCTAATTTTAATTATTTTTAACTCTAATTTATACTTAATAACAATAAATTAAAAAATAATTTTATTAGTTCTACTAATTTTATCTTTATAATATCGAATCAAATTAAATAAATCGGATTTCTTAAAATTAAAATCCAAACAAAACTGATTTGCTAAGAAAACTTAACCAAACTTTCAACCAATTTAAAAATATGCTCATTTCTATTGGGTACTTATCTTTTTTTATAATAAAAAAGAAATAAATATATATGGTAAAGAAAATTCATATTAGTAGAAGATATACTAACTACTCTATTTTTTGCAAATTTAGTTCAAGAAATTAAGTAATTATATTAACTGAGTATATATCTGAGATATTGTAGGAGATTAGGTTCACACCTTAACAATTTATTTCCTTTATATATATATATATATATATATATATATATATATATATATATATATATATATATATATATAATGGTGCATTGTTAATTTTCAGAAAATCTACGCAAATCAAAATTCATATTGCATATATGAACTTTAGTTTGAAAATGTGCATCTTTTATTAAATTATACATGTACATTGGTACTTATTATTGAGGAGAAACAATACTTTGATGCACACAATGCTCACCTGTCTTCGGCAACGGCAAGCCATGGATCCTCATCAAGTTCAAGAAACTTGTTCACCCACTCCAAATCGTACGTTCCTTGTGTGGATAAGTCGAATAACTCGTTTACATCGAAGCTAAGCTCCGGGATTGCAGCTCCTTTACTACTCTCTTCCACCGCTTCTTGACCAGTAGCAACAGCTTCACATGTCTTCTCGGTGATACTGTCCTGTGGAGTTGAACACTCTGCAGGTTTCTTCTCCTTTTTATTAATTTTCTTGCTTAAATGAGAATTCCAGTAGTTCTTTATTTCATTGTCTGTTCGTCCTGGAAGTCTCCCAGCAATCAATGACCACCTACAACATGTAATTAAAAATTATATCAGTAATTTATTTTTTTTTTGTGTGTATTTTTTTTTAATTTTTTTTGAACTGACCTATTGCCGAGTAGTTTGTGAAGTCTGAGAATCAAGTCTTCTTCTTCATCTGAAATGTTGCCTCTCTTGATGTTGGGTCTCAAATAGTTCAACCATCTCAATCTGCAACTCTTCCCGCATCGGTTTAAACCTAAAGAAGAAGAAGGATACCAGATACCAAAACATGTAAACCCATGAAGCCCAGCTAACCAATACATTTACTGGATTCTGTTTCTTTAGAGCTCAAACAAAACTATAACTGATATTAATTCAACTAACCTGCTTTCATTGCAACTGTTTTCCATCTCTTGGGACCATGAACTTCAATATACTCAGCCAGTTTTCTATCTTCCTCACCTGTCCATGCCCCTTTGTTCATGACCATCTTACTATTAGTAGATGCCTCACTGTTCTTGGGTGCCATGAGCAGCTAAGGGAAGAGGGAGAGAGAGAGAGAGAGGGAGGGAAGTTAGCTGTTAATTGGAGTTAATGAGATGGATATAATAAGTTATAAAAATTCAAAATTGCTGCAGGATAACTAGCTATAGGAAAGCTAGCAAGCGATAGCAAAAGCGAGAAGAGTGAGGATTTAAATGGAGAAGGAGATGCATGCCTCGTCTGAGAGAATTGAAGGGTCAGTACTCTCATATATCTACCCTTCCTGGAGATTCCAAGAAAGAATGGAGGGCCCAACAACCAGTTATAGCAGCAGCCATTGACTAACGTGAGAATGGGAAGTGGTACAAGCTAATTTTTGTGTTTTTTAATGCAATAGAAACGGTTCTGAACCCTAAACTTTATAATTATTTAGAGGAAAATTATTGAGTGCACCCGGTACATTAAAAAATAGTATATCACATACTCACGCAAAAATAATTACACAGTAAAAATGGAAAGATGACACCCAATATTTTATTAGTGAAGGTGCATATACACTAAATGCACCTAATAATTTACCTTATTTAGATAACTCTAATATTATCAATACTATTCCAATAACTATGTGTTGTAACTAATTTGAAAACATAGTAATTTTTCTTATTGTTCCTCTCCTATAGAATAATTATAGGAAAAATGATTATTTAACCTCTCCATTTTAAAAAAATTAATTACTTTGTTCTTTTATTTAAAAAAAAATACATCACTTAATTAGTCTTTATATTTTTGTTCTATTTACTCTTTAGTCCCTTTGATTATTTTAGACGTTAGTGTAAAATTTATTCAATCTCTGTAATTTGAAAAACACAAATATATATTTACTTTATTTTTTTTAAATCTTAAACTATTTAGTTCATTTAAAGGTAATTTCTATCTTTTTTAAATATATTGACTAACAGAAAATTTAATTTAAACTGAACGAACGATAAAAGAGTAAATGAAACAAAAATACAAAAAACTAATATATGTTTTAAAATAGAAGACAAAATAATTAATTTATATTGGATTCATGCTCTACTATATAAAGGCTATGAATTTTTTAAAAAAAAAAAAATTGGCTATGAAAAAGTTATTTACTACAACTATGGCTTATTAAAAATTAGAGAAATTTTTACTTAAATCTTATTTATTATACGCTAAAAAAAAGTATTGGATATTAATGAGAGAATAATAAAACATATAATATAAAACAAATAGGCAATAGCTTCATATAATTAAAAGGGTTTCAATATACAAGAGCAGGCAAGTCCACCACCAAGCGCGGTGGCTTAGTGGTAAGTTTTGGGAGTTAGAAGCGTCCGATCCCAGTTCGATTATCCACACTGGCGTTGATGACTCAATATTGCCTCCGCTAGCAGTGAATGGGTAAATTAACTATGAGTAGTCCGTTCTTACAATTATTTAGAGACAATAACCATCACACCCAAAGAATTTGTGATGACCCGATTCGGGAAAGTGGTCCAATGAGGGAGGGAAGTGGCATAAAACAGTAAACTCTCGACAGGCTTCTAGGATGAAGAGACTAAGTGGAGTAGTGGAATGCGAAGCACATGAATGAATCGAATCATACATTGAAATAGAAACCAAATCATACATTAAAATAGAAAAAAGTAATTACTAAAGGCACCTCTAGTGATTAGAGCATGAACGTTATAGAATTCCTTTTTTTTACAATTAAAAAAAAAAGTAGGCAGGCCCAAATTCTATCAATCGGACCTTGTAATTATATCATATTCAATATTTTACCTTACATAACATTAATTATATGTAGAGCTTCGGCCGGCCAATTGGGAATTTTTAGAAGAGCTCACCTATCAAAAATTATTGACTAGCTACATGGAGAGATGGGCATTATTTGTTTTGGTGCAGGTTAAATTAATTTTTAAATAAAATAAAAAGATACCTTTGATTTTTTTTTTCAAATCAAATCAAATTATTCATGCATAAAAAATAAATTAAATTAAAGTATTATAGTTTGATTTAATTTTTAATATTGTTTTGGATTGAAAGAAAATAAGAGAGGAAGGAAAATTTGAGAGGAAAATAATCTTATTCTCCACTCACTTGTGTTTGGTTAGAGAATAAAATAAGAAGGAAAGAAAATTGTGAAAAGAAAATGATAATTGAATTTCACTCTTATTTTCTCACCAAATTGGAGAGAAAGTGAGAAGAAAGTGTTTAAAATTACAAAAATATTCATATACTTTCTAGGTTCTTTTTGAATATTACTCTTTAAAAAGTAATTTTCTTCTCAATATTTTTTCCATTAACCCAAACATAAAGTAAAAAAGTTATTTTTCTCTTCAATCATTACGTTCTTTGTTTTACTTCCATTATTTTCTTTCCTTAAATTAACATATGCAGATCATATATATAATATTTGATTCGATTTCTTAAAATTTTAGAATCAAGCCAAATCTTTTTTTTTTTAATTTATCAAATCAAACTAAATTATTTAAAGTAACAAATTAACTAAATCACATTGTGCACACGTATCATAGTAGTTTAGAATTTTTAATAGAATTATTAACTAGCTAGTTAGTAACATTAGTGGATCTTATGATTTATGATGCATTTAACATAAACTCGAGTTCAAAAGAGAATGAATTTAATAACCATTAGATTAAATATTTATATTGAAATATGTACAGAATTAATTAAAATATATATATAGTATACAAATTTATATGTAAAAACTTAATTTAATAATTGATGAGTTTATTCTTATATAAGTTTAAACTCTTCATAATTATTCTTTCAGATTTATATATATAAATTAATTTTTTAATGAAATTAAATTTAAAGAATTAATTAATTATTAAAAAAAACAAGTACTTAGTATTATGATTTATTTTAAGAATTAAATGTTAATTTATTCTATTATTTAGTATATTAGTTTAGCATTGTTGAGAATTAAATAAAAATTTTACAAATATATCATTTTAAAATTAAATTTAATATATTATAATTATCAAAAATTAAAAAATAATTAATAATTTTCTAACAATATTTAAAACACTATTTAAAAAAAATATGTTTTATCTTCTCAATCTCAACTCAAGGAAAAGTTAATAGCCCGCATGATACTCTGAGTAGTCGTTGTCATCTTTAGACGGAGGATTACAATTATTCTAATTTTAATATTTTTTAAATTTAAATTAATTTAACTGTAATTAAATTTTATTTATCTAAATTTATTTTAAATTTTATTATTATTATTATTATTATTATTATTAAAAATATCTGAATTTATTTAATTTTATATATTTTAATTAATAATCTATATAAAAAATTATTTTTATTAACAATTTATATTTTTAAAAATTTAATAATTTTACAAAATATTTAAATTCTAATTTATTTATAATAAAATGTATAAAAATTTATAAAAATTATTACAAAAATATATATTCTTTATTTAATTAGATATTTATATAAAAACAAAATCTGAACTCGTTATAAATATTACTTTTTTAATTATAACCATCTTAAATTCAATTACATATTATTCAAATTTATTCTATTAAAATTTAATTAAACGGAATACTTACAGAAATTCAATCATTGTCATTCTATTTAAACTAACCATAAATTAATAAATAAATTTCGATTATAATATTTTTATCAAAATAATTCATTAAAATCATGAAATTACTAATGCAACGTCCAATGTTTTTATAAATATAAAAATTATGAAATCAAATTATATAGTAATCAACTCTTCCCTTTAAAAAGGTTTTATGATATAAAAAAAAAAAATCTTAATTAATATTTCTTCTACTCTATGAGTAAATCAATCACTCCAAATTAAATATTGCATTATTTTTTTAGTATGCTTCGATCTTGCTTAGAATTAAATGATAATTTAATAATAAAAATTTTCGCAGCTTATGACAATTAATACAATTCAATCGGCAATCATTCAACTGTTTCTAGTTTGAGGGTGTATTTGACATTGTAATTAAAATTGTTATTGGGAAAATTATATTTTTAAATATATTAATTAAAAAATAATTAAAAATTAAATTTAATTAATTTTAATTATAAAAATATTAAAATAATAAAATAATTTTTTTAAATTATATTTTTACTAATATTTAAAATAATATTTTTATTTAAAAAAATATTTTCAGACACTTAAAATTCAATGGCAAACAGAATTAGATTGTTTTTGCACCAACCCACAGATTCAAATTGCAATTAACGATTTGACATGACATGAATTGATGTGATTAAGGTTCGGTTTTTCCAAAGGTTATGATGTAAATTTACATCAGATTTGAACTTTGATTGTCTTATACCAGATTTAGTATGAATTCAAGAAAAAAAAATGTAAATCTCATATTTTTATTATTTTTTTATTTTTTAATAATTAATTTAAATAAAAACAATGCACCATCTAGCACATTTAATGTACGCAGTTAATGTGGAGATTTATTTTTTTAATAATTAATGCATCATATTAGAATGAAAAATGATGCATTTATTATTAAAATTATAATTTTTTATGTTAATAATATACATTAAATAAATTTTAATGGGTGTAAATTTACACTATACTATTATATTTAGTGTGAATTTATTATTATTATTAATTTACACTTTATTTTTTTATTTAGTGTGAATTTTTTTTTTTTTTTTTTTTTTGAGATTCCTCTCGATGTGATTATCAAGCGAATGAAATCGTGGAAATCCACCAAACCCTAGCAAATAGGTTCATGCGGGGGCCAATAAATTTGACACGATGGTTGATGATAAAGATAACTCCTTTAACACTAGATATGCATTGCACCAATGAATTGAAAAAGGAATGATTAAAGAAGCAAATTTGAATTGGAATCCAACTTCCAATCCTCCATTAAAATTTCAATGTATAAAAAATATATATATTAGGGTAATAACCATGCCTTTGCATATGATTGTTAATAATATTTTACACGGTATTATTTATATTAAATGTTTATTACAATTTGCACATATATAAAGCACTTAATTTCTTATTGAATATTATTCTTTTTTGTTTTCTATTTATTATTGAATTATGTTTATTTTTTATTAAAATGAAAATATAATATAATGTATATGTTCATAATAGAAAATATGAATAAAAAGTGTTAATTATTGAAAATAAAATCCTTAAGATGTTGAAAGTCATTAAATATAATATTTGAAAAAAAGAAAGAAAGGAAAAAAAAAAGAATAAGTTCAACCTCAATTAATGATAATATAATGCAAAAAATAATTCATGATTTTTTTTTTTGAGAAATAAAATAAAAGTAAGTAAACTCAAAGGTTAAATATTAAAATAATTCACACACATGTATATGTATATATACATAATAATATAATGATATTAAAATAAAATTTATACATAATTAATATAAATAAAAAATGAAAGAGAATTTCAAGTATATTAAAATACGTCATATGGCATAGTCAACAAGACAACAAAATTCCATTTTGGAAAGTTAGATGGTAACACTCTTATCCCACATGAACCTCGAAAACAACGAATCTGCAAATTATATATACATAATTCTCTTAATGCAAGTGGGATTGTTAAAATTATTGCAAGGAAATAAATATATCTTTCATGTTTGGCTCATGCCACTTAGTGTGGCGGTTAACTTAATAAGATAATTTTGTTCCACTTTAATTTAATTTCTCACATCAATATGATAATTAAATATTGTCTCTACTTAAAAAGATAATGAAAGTCGATAACGATTGTTCAATAATTTATTTTAGTTGGTATCATCTTGAATTCGGTGATAAATTACTTTCTATAAATTTAAGTTAAATCGATATATCAACAGATAATTTTAAATCTTGAACGTAAAGAGATTACGACCATTATACTTAAAAATTTTTATTTTTTATTTAAAAAAAAAATATTAGCTCCATCCATCAACTTCATTCTCTTATTTTAACATGAAATTAGTCCAATAACTTGGCAAAATTCTAATGAAAAGTGACAATTTGAAAGATAAGTGGCTAGTTAACTAGCCATTACATGACAAGATATTGAGTATTGACTTATGGGTATATGAATTTTATGATGAATGATAGATCACACTACTCAAATTGCATAAAGAATAGTCCAAATCCTCAAGTGCGAAAGGATAATATACTTTTCAAAAACAATGTACTCTGTGTCTTATCAATAATGTGTTTAAATCATATAATATGAAAGGATTCACGTGAATCAGAATTTTTTTTTTTTTTTTTTGTCATGTGCCTATAAGCGAATTGATCTCCTCAATCTTTAAGTACTATCTTCAATTAATTTTTAATTGAATAAATTATTATTTAATTTTTATATTTAACAAAATTAATGATTCTGTTCATTTTTTTTTAAATTTTTTTATTAATTGATTCTTAACATTTAATTAATTAACAATTTAGTTCCTCCATTCCTTAATCAAAGCAATCAAGGCTTTGAAACCTGGAAATAACCTTCACTAATAAAAACAATTTTTTTTACAAGATTTAAATTGTTTTTCAAAAATATTATTTACTTGAAAAAATTTTTATTTCAAAGATTTTTTTTAGAAAAATATAAATATCTTAAATATAGATGTTTATTTATTTTCTTAAAGTATTTATTTATTTTAATTAAAAATTCTTTTCTAAAAAATATTTTTAATTACATCTAATGTGAACTCAACCTTATAAAAAGATTTGTATAGAATCAATTAAATTATATTTATAATTGAAAAGTTTTTAAATTTAATTTAATAATAAAAATAAAATAAATTAAGAATAAAATAGTCATAAAATAAAACGAATGTGTCATTATTATTATTATTATTATTATTATTATTATTATTATTATTATTATTATTATTATTATTATGGTATACCATTACGTGATAAATGCAACTGTAAATGTAGAGATGTAAATTGCCGCAATGAATGAATTGTATCATTCACCTGATTCTTGCACATGCTATAGCTGAGGTAACTGAATAATTTTAGCCTAAAATCTCATAAATAGTAATTTTTATTTTTTTATTTTACTCTCAATGAACTCATGAAATTGAAACATTTAAAGCTTGCACGATGCTTTTCTGTTGCTTGATATTTATTAACATTCATACTCACGGCTAGCTCAGAGGACATTTACCCATATCTTCTAGATGATTTTGAAGTAAAAATTATTATTATTATTTTTTTGGAAAATCTTAGAGGCCAAGAGATTATTGCGTATGAGAATCAACCACTTTGTTTTAATAAAATTATTTATAAGTAAAGAATTCAATTCAATTTTCACATAATTATATTAATTTTTTTAAAATAAATAATTTATAAAAAAAAATTCAAAAGAATTCTCATACAATCATAAAGTGAATTATTTTTTAAATTAAAAAAAATATGTATATTCTTTCATTTATAAATTGACTAAAAATAAATTAATTAAATTAAAGTTTTATAAAATTTTAAATTTCAAATAGGAGATTAAAAAGAATTTAATTAAATTTTTACACAATCATATTTAATTTCTATATCTTTTAAAATAAAAATATAAAAATTAATAAAAAAAAATCAATTAAATTGTATTTTTGTAACATTCTAATTTTAAATAGGTGCAGAGGAGCTTATGTATTTAATATATTATATTATGCCCATGAGCCCATGAATTATTGAAACTGGACTAGACAGAACTTGCCTGCCTTTCCCAAACCGAATTAACAAGCTCAGTGGATTGAGTTTGATAGGTTGAACCACTTCATTTTAATTTATGGGCTTTCTTCTTTTTCAAATATTCAAAGCTTTCTCCATTTTCTTTCTCCTTATTTTATTAGAATACTCATCCAATTACATCATTTTGTCCATTTAAACTATATATCTCATTAGAAGACTTCACTTAAACTCTGAGAATGAAGCTATGTACAATTAATCGACTTTGTCACATTTCAAGGCAACTTTATTTTTAAAAGAATTACTCAACTTGGTATATTTAAAATTTTGTTTCTAAATTTCATTGTTTCCATTGTCGTAATTTTTGGACTAACCCATCTTACTTTAGAAATCATCACGTGCATGCGCTTCACTTGCAGCGTTGTGAGACATCTGGCAAGTGGCTTAGTCCCCATCAGGCCATCACAAGCCGATTTCGGAGTAATTTTAAGTTGAAAATTGAAATAGACAGTATAATCTATGGAGAATATGAATTTGAATCCAACTATAGAGAGTCCATTCAGTTTCGAGCTGGTTTCTAACTGTTCCAGTTCGAGTAGCAATTCTAATTCTATTTCTTTTCAATTGAGACAATTTAATGATTGACATTCTCTTTTATTTTTCTTCAAAAAAAAAAAAAAGAAATTAGTTAAGTCACACATAATTATTGAATCAAACAGCCGATTCCAATATGATTCAATTCACAATTCCTGAAAGGCGAATCAAGTCTAATTAGTTATTGGTATTTCCAATTTTGATCCGAAACCTCAAACCAGTGACCAATTCAAATCTTCCAAACCGTGGCCATTAACGAGTGCGTTGTGTACATAAGACAATTTACAAAACTCTACAAAAGGACTATTCATATAGAACCAGAAGTCAGCCAGAAATGCAGGGAATTATAAGAGGAGTGGAGACAAGGAGGAAAATACAGAACTTATGTAAACACATTTGAAGAGCCCAAAAAAAAAAAAAAAAAGCCCTACAAAAATTTTCATGCTTATTTACAAAAAAAAAAGAAAAAGGGAAGAAACTTGCCATACATCAAGAAAAGTACATTTTTCTTTCAACCCCTCTTTTTAAGTGCCTTTTCTGTTCAAACCTATTCCGATCTTTTATATTTTTTCCCCTCCCCAGTATTTCCTTCACTCTTATTTACACTATGAAATAAAAACCTTCTTCGATATACTGAATAGAGCAGACATCAACAAAAACAACACAATCTTCTTTGATGCCAGTATCCTGAGGTTTATTCTCAGACCATGCTTTCTCATTAGCCCGACTGTTGTGGCACCCAGTGTAACGAACCAAGAACCAATAGCACATAACACCATTTTCATCGTCTCTGAGGGCCCACATACATTTTCCTTCCCACTTGACACCTCCACATATGACCATTTAGAGCCTCCATCACTGTTCCCTGCTTGGTTCAGCCCCAGATTCTCATTCAGCCAGCCTGACAACCACACAAGCAATTTTGCAAGCCACGCAACCTCATCATCAGAGATTGGGCGCTTCATCCAGTCACCCTTATATTTGACATCAGCCAATGCCTGATTGCCAACCCTTCTTGGCTTGAATATTTCATCTCGCAAATGTTCATGCTGTTTTGTTTCCAGGGGAAATGAAATTGGTTTTACAGTATAACCACCGAACAAGCAGCTTACCTGTGCCTTCAAAGAATCTATAAGCTGCAGGTTGTATGCAAGGTTATCACTAGAACTAGTTTGCAACTCAGCTTCCACCCGCAATATAAACAACTGGAAGAAAATCATAATAATAATTAATAAAAATAAAAAATGAGAGATATATAATAAAATCATTGAATGAGATCATACAAAAAATAATACTGGACTTTAAATATCAACACCTGAAGGAGCTGTCGTCCACCATCTTCCCCATCACTAAAGAGTCTTAAATCTTTGTTCCAATTCTCACGCAAGAAAGATCCATCAGCATCACTCTCACATAAACCATCCTCCCAGTCCTGGCACCACATACAGATAAAAGAAGAAAAACTTGATAAAGTGAGTTCAGTTGCTCAGACTATAGCAATATGTAAAGGAGACAGTGATAAGACCACATTTGCAAGATTCCCTTTAGAACAGACATTGTATATGTCATTCAGAACATCAGAGACATTCCATTTATCAACGATTTTCAAAGTAAACGTGTAATTAGCCTCCAAAGCTTGGCCAGACCTCCATTATTTTACTGAAAATTAAACAATATGTAAATTGGGAGAAGTGTCAACACATTGAGGCATGCACACACACATGCACAAAGAGATCTACCTGCAACTGTACAAGAATCAAGGGAACATATCTATATAAGCTGTTATGCATCAATTTGCTCGGTCCAGCTTGTTTGGAATGAAAAACGGCATCCATGTTCTTTATTAGATCAGTCAACTCTTTAGATGATGTGAGTATTTTCATAACCTGTAAAAACAAAGCACAAAAAGTACAAAAGTTAACATGCAAAATCAAAACAGCCTTACTTGATTTCCAATGAAGGCCATCTCCAGAAAGATTACTAACAGTGCAGCTACCACCAATTCTCCCAGTAAAGTTAATATGAATATGTAAAAGTTTAAACATGCAAAAGTCCCGAATAAACTAGAAATTTGTTATAGTTCCACTGGACCACTGCTTATGCTCCCATGTTTCACATGCTGGCGGCAATTTTCCATAGCAAGGCATGGTCTGGATAATATTTGCTTATACTTGAAAAACTTCTTCGCAACCTCCTAAGACAACAAAGATCATGAGAATTCAGCATGCACCTTATGTTTACCCCTTCTCCAAAGGAGGTGCCCAAGATTCTTTATGCAACTGACTATTTCCCATGCAGGTGTTCTCTCCCCATCCACATTTCATTAAGTTACAGTAGCATCTCAACATTCTCATACAATAGTATTTGGCTATTTGCAATCCATGTTCCATTGATTTTATTTAAAAAAACTAATCTAAACCTTTTCATAATTGAGTTAACTTCATCCCAAAAAGATGATCAAAACATGCGTGGTTTATCCAACAGAAAATAATAAACTATTAATTAAGAGAATACTGCCAAAGGAAGTGGATCTTGTAAGTTCTTCCTCGAGCCAAAGACAAATGACTATTAACTAAAACTGAATTACATGAGTCAGAATAAAAATGCACATTCACTGCAGGAAACAGACACAGTTTAAAATCATGGTTAGGTCCTAAAGCACTCAACCCATCTCAAAATTGATTCTAATTGATCTAATTGTAGGAAGAGAGGGAAAGCACAATGGAAGAACAATAATTATCAATCAAAAAGGGTATAGCATAGCCATGAAAAGCATGCATTCGACATAAACACAAGGATGTGGATTAAAGCTCAGTCACAGACCTGCAACACCATCTGGACTATCAGTTCTGGATCAGTGTGAAGAAACTTGTGTGCAAACCCAATGAAATGCATAATTAAGGAACTGTAGTACAAGTAATTAGATAACACATAATCCTGCCACAGAGATGAATACCCATCCTCCTTGCTGCCCTCTTTATCCTTCTTCAAATCTTTTCCCAACCCATCCACGATAGCATCAAACTCTATAAAATCATCCAAACCCACCTTCCAAGGCTCCAAATAACTAACCCAAACCAAAAACACCTGTGAAGCATTCTTCATAGAAGTCCCCACTGGACAAAATAGAAATGTTCTCAAAACAAACCTATAAAATGGTCTCTGAATCCACGAATTCCATGAGGCACCCACACACATCGAATCATTCACAGATGCAGCAAATTCCCTTAATTTCAAATCAAATGAACCTAAAGAAACCCCACTCCAATTTGAGCTCTCCACACTGTTAGAACCGTCTCTGACCACAGTTGCACTCAAGTTCAAGTATTTAACCAGTAACTTCACCATCTCACCTAAATTAGGTGTTGGTGGATTCTCACCTAAAACTGACCTAAGTGGAAATGACAATCCAAATGACTTGCAGACATCAACAGGCAATGGCGAGAAATCATTATCAACCAACCAATAGTGCACCAATGTATCAACAAGAAACTCTGCTCTCAACAAAATTGACCCATCATTTCCACGTCCATAATGCAAAAGCGAGCTACGATAGGGTTGATGCAAATCTAAGTCACGTACAGGAACAAAAGCACGCAGATAGGCATATAAAAGCCGCACATAGAGATTATGCTCCAATTTCTGTTCATTTCCACGCTTAGAATGCGAAAACACAGGAAATGACGAGGTCCAACTTTCTAGTTTTAGTTTTCTGGTTCTTTGCGTAGGTGTATTGTTTAAATTTTCACAATTGCCTTTGCAAATAGGGTAATAAGCAAACCAAAACATGAAATACTCAAAAACGTTTAACTGGACTTGGTAATATGAAGAGCCTTTAATTGAATCCTCCTTAATTTTACCTCTAAAGAGAGGGCAAAGATTGTTTAAGACCTGACAATCTCTCTCGCTTGATAGTATGAACCGGGCCCATTCCGGCAATCGCTCGATCGGGAACACGTATTTCACCAGCGATTGACGATCAACAGCAGAGATTGACTGGAAAATAATGCCATTTGGTGCAAGTAGACTGAAAACTCTAGAAGCGAGATCAGAGTCGTTTGATTGGAGGATGATATTGATCCAACCACCGTTGGATGACGGGAGGTAGGATCCATTAGGGGGCGATGCAGCGTCCCCGAAGCCGTAGAGCTTGCAGATTAGGGTAGGGAAGGTGAGGGAGAAGAAGTGGCGAGACTGATCGGGTGTGTGAGAGCGTAAGAAGGAGTCGATGGAAGAGCAGACGGAGAAGATGTGGGCGGAGGTGGAGGAAGCAAGGATAGCAGAGGCGAGTCCTTGTGATTTGGAGAGGGAATCGACCGTGTAGGAGTGAGGGTGCATGGCAAGTAAGTGGTGTGGAGGGTAACAGGGATTTTGGGGTTCTAGGGTTTTGTTTGGTGCAGAGCAAAGGAAGGAGAAGAAAAATGAAGAACGGAGGGGTTTAGTTTTAAAAGTTTTAAATGAGAGGGGCAAATGGCGGGTTTTTAAGGGAGGTCGAGGGCATTACGTGGCGACAATTCATTTGCTGGTTAGCGTGGGGCCTAGAAAATATATGCTATATTGAGCTTTTGAGTTGCTTACGGCAAGTCTTCTAATCAGAGTGGCGGGAATTCCATGGAAACTGGAGAGTCGAGACGATGAGAAGGCGACTTTTGCTATGTCCTTTGTAATCTATGGAAATTGATTTTCATTTAGCTTGTAAAGAACAAGAAGAACGATAAATTTAGTTGTCAAAACACAAATTGTGTGTTTGGTAAGTCCTATAGAAAGTAAATTAAAATAAAATTAGTCAATGAATATATAAACTAATTAATGTAGTAATATCTATAATGTAATTTGTTTTAATTTTTTTTTATAAGGAGATTGAAAAATAAAAAATAAAAGAAAAAATTTTTTTATCAGGTGAATGATATATCTTTATTTATTAGATCAAAATAGATAAAGTAAAAATTGTTTTAATAGTTACACTATTATAAAATATAGCTATTATTTAAAATTATTAAAAATTATAATATATTTTATTTAAAATATAAAGAAATTATCACATAATTATGATTTTTTATAAAAATTATTATATTTTAATTTTTTTTCATAAAATCCACTAAAATTACATAAAAGTTATTACAATAAAAAAAAATTAAAAATTTTCAAGTTAACATATTGACTGATCAATTATTAAAATTACTTAATTAAAATAATTGATAAGTCAGCAATTAATCTAAAAATATTTAATTTTTTTATTATAATGATTTTTAAGAAATCAAATTAAAGTTCAGTTATTCTTTTTATTTTAAAAAATTAATAAAATAAAATAATTTCATTTATAAAATAGTCCATAGTTCAGTAAATTAACATAAAAATTTTTAATTTTTTATTATAATTATTTTTATAAAATTAAATTAAAATTTAATGAGTTTTATGAAAAAAATTAAAATTCAATAATTTTTATGAAAATATTTATAAAATTGAGTGATTACGTATATTATTGCCTTTTAAAAAGCATAATTGAAAATCAAATAAAAAAAATCTAAAAGAGAGAATTAACTATGTAAAATCAACTAAGATACTAGAACTTCTTATACACTCATCATTTAATAATTTTAGAAAATATTTATATAATTATTTTTTTATAAATATTATCATAAATTATATATTTTAATTTTTCATACCTTCTTTCTCATATACATGCCAGTGCATGGGTGAAATCGACATATTTAGAAACTGAAGTTTCTCAAAAATATAATAATTTTATACAAATAAAACTCTAAAATTTTACATATTTATTAGCCTTATTGATAGATTTTAGTTGTCAAACGACCCATTCGTTATAAACACAAGTCATTTAGAAAAAAATAAATAAATTGATACAAAAAGTGATATAATTTTATAAGAACTTAATTTATTAAATGAAATATTTTATTTATATTTTTAAAAATCTTATTTAGATTATATTTATTTTATTTTTAAAATTATTATAAATAATAAAATTTAAATGATTATATTATTATAAAATTAAATTTATTTTATATAAATATAATGTAATTTAATTATCATAAAAATAAATTAAAACAGCGTGCAAGTGAAAGTGAAAGTGAAAGTGAAAGCGTTGAAATGATGATGTAAAATCCATCATTTTCATACTTAAAATGCGGTAAAGCTGGAAAATGTTTTTACAAACATTATAATGAGCCTCATTATTACAATGATGATGTAACGACTTTAATGACAATGCTAAATAGGCCAATAGTTTTTTGATCTAAATTGGGCAAGATGATGGGTTGGGCCATGTTCAGCCTGGCTTTTATGGGCAAAGACGTGGCCCAAATCTTCTTTTTATTTTATGCAATCAATATAATTTAATTCATAGATATTAGAGTTTCCTTTTTATAATTATGAATTTTTTAAATTTAATTAGATTTAAATAACAAAAAAGTTTTGGCCCCATGAATCTGTAAGTTATTTATATTACATACTAAATTTAATAAATTTAAAAATAATTTTAATATTATTAATGTAAAATTAATTTTAAATTATAATTGAAAATAACTAAACAATAATGACACTTTATATATATATATATATATATATATATATATATATATATATACTTCAATCACAAATAAAGTTTTAGACCATGTTAATTTTGTGAAAAATATTTTCTTGAAAAATATTTTTTAGTGTTTATAGCACTCAAAAAAATTAATTAATAGAAAATATTCTTCAAATTAAATAATAAATTAAGTCATTTTTAAGAAAAGTGAATTTTCTTTTTTAAAAGAAAAATACATTTTTAATTTTTAAATTTTGGTAATCTTATTAAAATGTGAAAATATTTATATATATATAAGACAAATAAATACTATTAATTTAATATTACATTTAAATAATAGAGAATATTTTTATAAAAATATTTTTTCATAGAAAATAATTTTTGTTATTTGATTATAATATTAAATTAATGATATATATTTATTTTAAATATATAATATTGTGTTTATATTTTAATAAGATTATTAAAATTTAAAAAATAAAAAATAATTTTTTCTTTTAAAAAATAAAAGTTTTTTTCTTAAAAATAACTTAATTTTTCCTTTTAATTAAGAAATATTTTTCATTAACCAATTTTTCTAAAACCTCTAAATATCAAAAAATATAAAAAATATTTTAAAAAATATAAAAATATTTTAAAAAATATAAAAAATATTTTAAAAAATATTTTTCATAAAATAAAAAGAGCTCTAATTTTTAAAAATAAAAAAATATAGAAATAATTGGGAAAGGGTAATTTGTAAAGCAATTGGGATTGGTCGTTTTGCATCGCTCCCTTTCAATCTCATTGGTCCCCTTCCCACTTTTAATGAAATTGGAGAAAATTAAACAGAAAGATGCCCCCGTCATTGGTGGACCTGTAATGAACTTGGAAATGCTTTAGTCTAAAGTTTCTGCTTTATATAGGCAAATGTTTGTCCTATGCATATAAATTATTATTTTTTATTTAATTTTTTATTAAAATATTTTTTATATAATTTAATTATTAAAATTTATAACATGCTTTCACATTAATATTGTATTTTTAATCTTTACATATTTAATTTAAATTTTCAATAAAAATATTTTTTTATCACTTTTGCAATTGTTTTAGAAAATAAATTAATTAACATATATAATTGAAATGAAAAGAAGATCAAATAAACTTATTGTACTTTCATTTAAAGGATAAATAAGTCTAAAATCAATATTTTGATTAAATAGGAATTTAAAATTTTTAATTAAGGTCAAATAAACTCAATTTTTTGCTTGAAAAGTTAAAATATTATTTTCTTTCATTTTTTTATAATAAAATATTAATTTTATATTTTGAAATAATTATTGCTTGTTCATCATGTTTTTTAATGTCTTTTATTTTAATTAAAGATAAGAAATAACTTTTAATATATAAAACTTAAAATAATATTTTATTAGCCAGTAATTTATTTCGCCTTAATTAAAAAATTAAGTCCTTATTTAGCACCAAAATTATTTTTAGGCCTATTTATCCTTTGACTAAAAGTATTAGGGATTATTTGATTTTTTTTAATTAAAATATATAATCACTCACAAAAATATACAATGAAAAAGATTAAAAAAAATATATAAAAGTGTTATCATTATGATTTGTAAATAAATAACAAAGATAAAGATAAAATAGACATATGCAAAAGCAACATTAAAGGTTCACCTTCTTACACATCCACAAATAATTACATTTGCTCTGTTATTATTACTTCTTCTTTTTTTGTAGTTGGTGATGCTTTTTTTTTATTATTATTATTATTATTCTACTGTCTCTTCCTAATATGATCAGAAATCATACCTATAAAAATTAAATAAAAATAATGAAAAATAAGAAAAAAAAACCAATGAACAATTTGAAATAAAGTTTGTTATTTGTCAAACGGCACAATATGCTTACTATTAATAGGCAAGATTATAAAAAAAAATGCAAAATAAAATTAACTCAATTATTAAACAATTTTAATTAAAAAATATTACACCATTAATTTTTATATTCAAAGTTTAATGGTCATAAATTATAAAACAATAGTTATAAATTAAAGATTAATGATCATTAAATGTAATTTATTTTTTAAATCGTAAAAATAACATAATTTTTTTAAAGAAAAAGTTAATATAATAATAAAAAATTATAATCAATAATTCATAAGCTAAATTTTTCTTAAAAAAATGCTACATAGCATATTTTGGAGAAATTTTAAATTTTTTTATATAAATAAAAAAATAGTAGTCATCCATGATGAGAGAGAATTGAAGGCAACCATGGAGAGAGAAATCATCCGATATAACTGGTGTATGTATATCATTTTTCATAATTATATAAGATTCATTTTCTATATTATAAGAAAATTTTATTTTTTTAAAAGAAAGAGAACATTGTTTTTTTATTACTCTCAATATATTTAGGAGGCGTTTGGTTCACTTATTGGGTATAGTTGATTGGTGATAGATAGCTAAATAGGTAAATTAGAGTATTTGGTAAGTTTAAAAAAATAAAATTAATAGCTGATGTAACAAAAAAAAATTAAATTATAAATAAAATAATTTTGGAGCTAATTGTAAACCTCTAAGAAGTTGAGGGACTAATAGTGTAATTAAAAGTTAAAAAAAAAATCCAAAAAATTGAAAAACACAGCAGCACCCTCTCCCCCCTCTTCCTTTTTCCTCCTCTCCCGTGTCACTCCTCCCCTTTACCTTCTCCCTCTCGTTTTCCAGCCGGCCGGCCAGCATTAGCGCCAGTGGCACTCCCCCACCTCAGGACGACGTCAGGCGGAGGTAGCCACGGCAGCAGGCAGCAGGGAGGAAGAGAAAGAGAGAGAAGAAAGGGAAGGAAAAAGAAGAGAGAAAGAGAGAGAAGTCGAGCCGTTTTCAGATTGATTCTGGCCACCAACGCCGGTGATCCAAGCTGCCACCAACTCCCCACGAACCCAGCCTCATTTTTCCGACCAACCATGCCTGGAATGGTGGAGTTTCTGGCAAGAAACGAAGAAAGAGAAAGAGGAGAGAGAAAGCGACGGTAGTGGCTTTTCGGCCACTTTTCCGACGATCCGACCTTCGGATCAAAAATCCGAGGCCATCGATGGACTCAGGACGACGAGATCTTCGAGAAATAACCGACCTCACTCCGATCGGATACCATTGGAAAAAGGCGATAATCAGACGGTCCAGATCGCTTGGTGATATTTTTAAATTTTTTCAATTTTCAAAATTTAAAAATAATTTTATGATAATTATTAACATAATTTGGACTTAATTTAGGTGCAATTGGATCGATGATAGCTCACCGGCGTCAGGACCGCATATTCAGTCAGATCCGGCTGCCCGGCAGCCCGTCTCAGAACGTGATCAATATTATAGTCAATCCTAGTATTTTCAGACGTTTTGGACGCGTTTCAATTGTCAGAATTGGCATAGGTAAACCCAAACACCAAGTTGCTCATTTCCGGCTAATACCGATTTAGAATAAAATTCATAAAATATTTGTGGATGATCAGAAAATTTTAATTCCTTTTGCAATAGCCTTATAATATTATTAAGGACCGCGGAGCAAAATTTTAGAATTTTTAGAGCTCGTTTGGATAGTTTTTGCAAAATAGCTAGTTATATAGGCTAAATTGTAATTTTTTAAATTGTGATTGTTGACTATTTGGGTGGACCCAATAGGGGCCTTGTGATGTGATTGAGTTGTGATTATGTGATTGGTGGATATAGAAGTATATTTTGAAGCCTTTTGCAGGTTGGGAAGGTCCTAGATATCGTGGAGACTCTGCTGAATTTTCGGCAGAAATTATGATGTGTTTACCTCTTTAAAATTTATTTTTACTCTTTAAAATTTATTTTTATTTGAATTAGCACTAATAAATCCACAATAAAATTATGTAGGTAATCAAGATCAACTATCTTCCTTCACCCAATCTCTACAGTTGTCTCTGGTATACTGTAAGTAAAATATTAATTTTAATTGTAATTTCGATATTATTATATGTTCAAGTATGCCCATGCATCACTTATAAATATATATCTATGTAGTTAAATACTAGGCACGTTTTATATTGCATTCATAATTGTTGAAGTGCCATGAATGTTGTTTGTGGTAATTTGGAGCAGTGTGTGTGTGTTGGCGTGCGTGTGGTATGGTATTGGATATGGACAGGACGGGTAGACACGGCTTGAGAGACACTCGCTGGGACCTCTCATTTGATTTATTAAGCGAAAATCCGGCTTGAGAGACACTCACTGGCAGAGGTTGGATTAAGAGGGCTGCATAGGGGATCAGCTCCCATATATGTCTTGCTTTATAGTGTTGGGTGTATGAGTGCTTCAAATTTACCTTTTTGTTGTTATGATATGAAAATTATGACGATGTTGCATTTCACTTCACAGGGTGCATTAGCTTTAGATAGCTATAAAGATTATAGTTAAAATTGGTATTTTATTCTCTGAGTCGAACTCTCACTCCTGTTTACCTATTTTTCCAGGCTACAGGAAGAGTTTTTTTACAGAGCAACCTGCTTTCTTCCTTACAGGTTTAACGTTGGCTATTTAATTGTTTTAGTATTTTTCTAAATTTGAAATATAGAATTCCGCATGTGTTAGTAGTAGTGTGGACCTTGTTAGAAATTGTGTTAATTTAAATTCTTGAGATTAATAAATGAAGACTTGTATGGTATTTAAACAATTTGTAGGTGATAACAAGGTAAAGCGGAACTCATCTGACTTCAGTTTTTGATGGTTATCGAATTGGGTTGACTTGAATAAAAATATTGTATTTTATTTTATTTAATTTTATTTACATGTTGGGCCTAAATTTTTAGGGCCTTAGTTATGGATTTGAGAACAGTAAGACTTACTACGGGCTTCGGGGGCTTTATGCCGGCCCAGGTCCTAGTGCCGGTCCGGCCCATAAGTTGAGTATTGACAACTGATATGATACCTATCAGCTACAGTTGTATCAGCTCTATTTTTAGAGTCGTTACTCATCAGCTGATTTGATTTTATTTTTTATTTTAATTATATTATTTTTTATTTAACTCAAAAATTAATATTATTAATACCTTTATATTTTTCATTTATAATTTTAATATTTTAATTAACGCATTTTAATTTTGTTAAAATATTTTTTATTAATAATATAAAATATAAAATATTTATTTATATTTAAAAACTTAAAATTAATTATAAATTTTTTTATCAATAATAATAATTACTTTATTATTTTATCTATATCTTTAAAGTTATTTAATTATTTTTTTTAAAAAATTAATTATTTTCTTATTTCAATAATAAAATAAATAATATAATATAATAAATTAATAATTATATATTTATTTTAATAATATAGTAAATAATATAATATATTAATTTAATAATTATATATTTAATTTAATAATAAAATAAATAATATAATATAATAAATTTATAATTTTATATTTATTTAATAATAAAATAAATTATATAATATATATCTTTATTAATTATTTCATACATTAACAATAATTATTAAAAATAATTTTATTAAACACTTAATATAAATTAATTATTATTAATTAATAAAAATAATTATTAATAAATAATTATTAATTATATTTAATAACTAAATCAAATGTATTCTTATTAATATGCCCCACAAATATACACGCGCAAGACACCCCAATAAATAAATATACGAAATAAATGAAATAATTATTACAATTTTCTAGTTTTCCAAATGATTTGATGGTACATGCACGTGCTATTGTGGTCCAAATTGACAGCTGTCTCCATGATCCGCGGTCCTTACTTGACTTCTCCGTGTGCATGTATTCCGTGCTGGTGGTGTGGTCTCCTGACTTAAGTATGATGTGACACCGTTTTGTGAAGAAAGAGATGCTGCAACTGCTATATTATATATAATATTATCGACAAGGCAATCTCCGAGAATGGAAATCATGGGATGGAAATAAAAATAATGAGTCAACTAATATCTAATTTATGTACTGAGTTGTTGATCACTGCTTGTAAATAAAATACATATACATATAGATATTTGATTAAAATAAAAATACCATATAAAATTATAAATATTTTGCATACTGATATAATCTAAAATTGGTAAGTTTTAAATTTAAGTGAAGTGTAATTTAAAAATATAATTATGATTAAAAAATAGGTGATAGATTCTTTGTCATGAGACTTTGGATGATCAAGTTAGCCGCTTAATACAAAATAATGAAAACATATTATAAAATAAAAAATAATTCTAGAGTAATTGGAAAAGAAAAAAAAAATGTTTACTTTGGTTCTCTAGGGGTGGGTGCTGAGTTTTCTCATATTAATGAGAGAGTTTCCCCTTTGGTTAGAACTTACCTGTCTTCTTCAGGCTGGATGGAGAAGTATTTATACTTGTTTGGAAGCATACTAATCAAGACAAATGGCATCTTATGGGATGGTGGCATACATGTAATAATGGAGATTTCAGGTATCTGGCTTGTCAAAATCTATTAAGTACATCTAAGTGTGTAGCCAAGCTCCAATCACTAGAGCAATTATCTGTTTTGACCATAAGCCTCACGGTTTTATCTCTTAGGTGGAATAAAAAACTTCTCAGGAGGTCACCCATCCTAAGATTTCTCTCAAGTGAGCATGCCTTAATCCCGAAGTTCTTCCAACTCTCTAGGTCATTCCACCAAAAGGCGCATCAGTGATTAGTTTTCCCATTTTATATATTATTACCTTCCAATCTCATTCCGATGTGGGACGAGTTTCCCATCTTTCAGGGAGTTTTTCACCTCGTCCATCCTAAACGAAGCAACCAGTCACTAGCTCACCCCCTTAAGACTCGAGTGTCCTCACTCAACGCACAGAACTGAGGGAGCTTCTGGCTTTGATACCAATTGTACTAGCCAGCCTCCAACCATTAGAGGAATTATTTACTTTGGCCATAAGCCTCACGGTTTTGTCCCTTAAGTGGAATAGAGAACTTCCCAGGAGGTCACCTATTCTAGGATTTCTCTCAAGCAAGCACGCTTAACCCTGGAATTCTTCCAACTCTCCAAGTCATTCCACCAAAAGGCACCTCTAGTGATTAGTTCTCCCATTTTATATATCATTACCTTCCACTCCCATTCCGATGTGGGATGAGCTTCCCATTTGTCACGACTCAACCTATGGGCCGGACCGGCACTAGGACCTGGGCCGGCATAAAGCCTCCAAGGCCCATAGTAAGCCTTATTGTTCTCAAATCCATAATCAATGCCCAAAAACTTAGGCCTAACATGTAAATAAAATAAAATAAAATAAAATAAAATATTTTTATTCAGGACAACCCAATCCAATAATCATAAAAAACTGAAGTCAGGAGAGCCCCGCTCAACCCTGATACCATCACTTATAAATTGTTTAAATATCATCTAAATCTTTATTTATTAATCTCAAGAATTTAAATTAACACGATTTCTAATAAGGTCCATACTACTACTAATACATACGGAGTTCTAGATTTCAAATTTAGAAAAAATAATAAAATAATTAAATAACCGACGTTAAACTTGCAAGGAAGAAAACATGTTGCTCTGTAAAAGAACTTTTCATGTAGCCTAGAAAAATAGGTGAACAGGAGTGAGCATTCGACTTAGAGAGTAAAATACTAATTTTAACTACAATTTCTATAGCTATCTAAAGCTAATGCATCATAAGGAATAGAATGCAATATCATCATAAATTTCATACAAATCATATCATAACAGTAAAAAGGTAATTTAGAGCACTCATACACCTAATACTGTTCAAACAGTACATATATGGGAGCTGATCCCCTATACAGCTCTCTTAATCCAACCTCTGCCAGCGAGTGTCTCTCAAGCCAGACTTTCACTTAATAAAGAAAATGCAGGGGCCAGCGAGTGTCTCTCAAGCTTTGCCTACCCTGACTTATTCATAAAGGACCGTGTCCCAGCGAGTGTCTCTCAAGCCATGTCTACTCGTTCTATCCATATCCAATACCACACACCACACGCATGCCAACACACGCACACTGCTCCAAATTACTATAAACAACAAATATGGCACTTCATCAATTAAGAATGCTTTATAAAACGTGCCTAGTGTTTAACTACATAGATACATCTTTATAAGTGATGCATGGGCATGCTTGAACATATAATAGTATTAAAATTATAATTAAAATCAATATTTTACTCACAGTACACTAGAGACAACTATAGAAGTTGGGTCAAGGAAGATAATTGACCCTGATCACCTACATAATTTTATTGTGAATTTATTAGTGCTAATTCAAATAAAAATAAATCTAAAGAGGCAATTCTAATTTATGCTAAAAATTTGACAGAGTTTTCCCTATACCTAGGACCTACCCAAACTGCAAAAAGATTCAAATAACACTTCTAAATTCTCAATTTCCACAATCACATCTCATCAACATCATATGGTCCCTCCTGGGCCCTCTAAATCAGACAATAGTCATAAACTTGAAAAATTACGTTTTAAATCCCTATAATTAACATTTTATAAAAATCCACTCAAAGAAGCTCTAAAAATTCTAAAATTTTGCCCCACAGTCCTTAATAAAATTATAAAGCTATCGCAAAAGGAATTGTAATTTTCTAATCACCCATGAATATTTTATTCAAGAATATTACTCAATTCCATAAGTTTTCAATAGCTAACATATTCTTAATTCAACCCAATTCAATATTCATATATTTAAACCTCCATCCTCAAGCTTCAACCAATCATATAAAATTTAAATAACATAAATCCAAATTATCTTATATGCTCAGATGCTAAAAATCAAACTAAAACCCACATATATTTTTCAAAAATATTCCACAATCACTTAAAAATTCAACAAATACCATAAAACATCTCCAAATAATTTTACTTTCATCATATATTTTTCTTAGAATTTTTCTCCAATTTTTCCTATTTAAGAAACATTGCATTTAAGCATCGCAGACTGAGAAATAATAAAAATAATCTTACCTAAAGCTTATCTATGTCTTAAAAATTCTAAAAATTTATGAGGAAGCCTCTGGAAGTTGAATCATCTCCAAACTTGTCGGAGCCACTGCCGAAACCACTGCGCACGGTGGCCAGTTGCCGATCGCTGGCGACATCTGCCGAAACTGGTTACACCAAAATATTCCTCTTCTCGTTCTGAGTCCATAGGTAGTCTTGGATCGTCGATCCAACGGTCGGATTGTCAGAAATCTCGTCAAAAAATTAAAAAAAAATCGATTTTCTCTCTTCTCGCGGGAGCTGGAAACGGCCACCAAATCCTGCGAGGTTGGTCTCATCTGAAAGAGTTCTCTCTTAGAAGTCCATAGCCGCTAGAATCACTCCAATCGAATATCGAGATCGTCACATACGAGTATTCAAAGTTTAGGACTCATTTTTTTTCTCTCTCTCTCTCTCCACTGTTGGCTGGATTCGGGTTGCAGCCGCCACTGGTGACGTCGTCGGTGAGTGTGGAGCCGCTTGGGAGGTTGTCGACGGGTCACCGGAGAAGAGAAGAAGAAGAAGAGAGGGGAGGAGAGGAGAGGAGAGGAGAGGAGAGAGAAATTGGGAAGGGGGGCCTCCTCCCTATTTTTGTTTTGAAAAAATTAATTTTTTTTTTCTGACAATGAAACTAGTTCCACTGCCACACAAAAAAGTTACCTCTTTTTTTTTCTTCTTTTTTTTTTTTATTTATAATATAATAATAATAATAATATATATAAAATAATACTTTTTGAGTATAATTTAATAGGTTCAAAATTCTTTTTAATTGGATTCTAAATAAAATTTTGTGTATAATTAGACAACAAAGAAAATAATAATAATAAAAATAAATATAGTAATAATAATTATTATAATATTTATAAAATTAACAACAATTTAATGAAACTATATTATGATAATTGATTTAATATTAATGTATAAAACTAACCATTTCAATTAAAATTAGACTATTTAATAATTATAAATTAGGTAGATATTATTAAATTAATATTTTATTTCCATATAAAAATATAAAATTTGTAATTTAAAATTCAAGTTATTACACCATCTTTCAGGGAGCTTTTCGCCTCGTCCATCCTAAGCGAAGCAACCAGTTACTGGTGGTATTTATTATGAAATCCAGCGACTGGTTGCTTTCGCTTAGGATGAACGAGGCGAAAAACTCCCTAAAAGATGGGAATCTCATCCCACATCAAAATGGGAGTGGAAGGTAATGATATATAAAATGGGGGAACTATTCACTTAAGGCGCCTTTTGGTGGAATGGCCTGGAGAGTTGGAAGAACTCCAAGGTTAAGCATGCTTGTGTAACGATCGGGCTCAAACCACTAGAGAAATTGTCCGCTTTGGCCATAAGCCTCACGGTTTTGTCCCATAGGTGGAATGGAGAACTTCCCAGGAGGTCACCCATCCTAGGATTTCTCTCAAGCGAGCACGTTTAACCCTGGAGTTCTTCCAACTCTCCAGGCCATTCCACCAAAAGCGCCTCTAGTGATTAGTTTCCCCATTTTATATATCATTACTTTTTGAGCCCAAGACCATCTCCGTGCTTTGCCGATGTGGGATTTGCCTAAGGGACCTTTCTCCCCCCCCTTTCGGGACTCAGCGTCCTCGCTGAGGTTTGCCCCACCATCGCCCAAGAGGACACGCGAGCGGCTCTGATACTACAAATGTAACGGAGATGGTCTTGGGCAAATCCCACATCGGCAAAGCATGGAGATGGTCTTGGGCTCAAAAAGTAATGATATATAAAATGGGGGAACTAATCACTAGAGGCGCTTTTGGTGGAATGGCCTGGAGAGTTGGAAGAACTCCAGGGTTAAACGTGCTCGCGTGAGAGAAATCCTAGGATGGGTGACCTCCTAGGAAGTTCTCCATTCCACCTATGGGACAAAACCGTGAGGCTTATGGCCAAAGCGGACAATTCCTCTAGTGGTTTGAGCCCGATCGTTACAATTGGTATCAGAGCCGCTCGCGTGTCCTCTTGAGCGATGGTGGGGCAAACCTCAACGAGGACGCTGAGTCCCAAAAGGGGGGGAGAAAGGTCCCTTAGGCAAATCCCACATCAGCAAAGCATGGAGATGGTCTTGGGCTCAAAAAGTAATGATATATAAAATGGGGGAACTAATCACTAGAGGCGCCTTTTGGTGGAATGGCTTGGAGAGTTGGAAGAACTCCAGGGTTAAGCGTGCTCGCTTGAGAGAAATCCTAGGATGGGTGACCTCCTGGGAAGTTCTCCACTCCACCTATGGGACAAAATTGTGAGGCTTATGGCCAAAGCGGACAATTCCTCTAGTGGTTGGTTTCCGATCGTTACAGCTTGCTTGAGAGAAATCCTAGGATGTGTGACCTCCTGGAAGTTCTCCATTCCACCTATGGGATAAAACCGTGAGGCTTATGGCCAAAGTGGATAATTCCTCTAGTGATTGAAACCTGACCGTTACAATTGGTATCAGAGCCAGAAACTCCCTCAGTACGGTGCATCGAATGAGGCCACTCAAGTCTTAAGGGGGTGAGCCAGCGACTGGTTGCTTCGCTTAGGATGGACGAGGCGAAAAGCTCCCTGAAAGATGGGAAACTCGTTCCACATTAGAATGGGAGTGGAAGGTAATGATACATAAAATGGGGAAACTAATCACTACAGGCACCTTTTGGTGAAATGGCTTGGAGAGTTAGAAAAACTTCAAGGTTAAGCGTGCTCGCTTGAGATAAATTCTAGGATGGGTGACCTCCTAGGAAGTTCTCCATTCCACCTATAGGATAAAACCGTAAGGCTTATGGCCAAAGCGGACAATTCCTCTAGTGGTTAGAGCCTGACCGTTACTGTCACACCTTACCCCTCTGTAAGGTATAACATGATCCCGTAGAATACCTAATGAACTACCGAACTTCACCTACTGATAACTCATTAAGTACCCTACAAGGGATTTTAAAACAATTTTCTTATTTTTGATAAGTGGTGAGCATTTTCCAATAGGTATTTAAAACATATGATTAAAAGTAAATCTAGTTAATATTTTTGGTCCATTTTGTTTTTACGCAAATTTTATAAAAATTTTGACAGAGTTCCCTCTGTATTTTGAGAAACCAGTTCTTCAAATACCTGAAATAAAAGCACTTCCAATAATTTTCTAACCACTGCTTCAAATTCATACTCAATCTCAACCAATTTCTCAAATTCACAAGTTCAATAATTCTCAAAATACTGTCAATCAATATCATTCATATTTCCTTAGAAACAAAACAATTTAGATACATCATTAAAAGAAATTTACATTAAGAAAATCCAAACTAAAATTTATTACAACTTTATACAAACTTTATACAAGCTGCTCAAGACCGATTTTACATGTCTATACAATTACGTGCAATACATACATCAAAATGAATATTTACAGTTAAGGTATAAAATTATACCCGATAACTTCTAGCAGGTAGCTCCCCTGTCCTCAGTAGCTCAATCTGCTGCTCCTCTAGTCTCTATATCTGCGACAGCATAACAAGCTATCGCTGAGTAGTGAACTCAGTGGTACACAAACTAACAATTTAAAACTTAATACAATTTATGCTTGACAATTCATAACAAATAGAATTTTAAAATTTCTAAATTCTTCAAAATCCATGACCTTCAGAAATCAACATTTTCATTCATGCAAATTATTCATTCTAATAACATTTTGATCAAATAGTAACTATTTATTTACATTTCTTTTAAATTCCGAGACAATGCAAAAATTTTTGAATCATTGATAAATTATTTATTTCAATCACAATTTATCAAATCATGCATAATTTAAAGGGCGTTGCCAACAATACACACAGTCGAACCCATGACCCAAAATTCGAATAGATGCGGTGTTGTACACCACGACATTTCACATACTCCCAATAACCGAGGCTAAAAGGGAGAAACAAAGACTAGCTAGTAAATATGAGTACTCATTCACATCATTCCCCAACTGGCAAGCCAGAGAGGAAGAAACTCGCCTCATCAAGTGGAGGAATTATCTCACTAGACAAGCTAATGAGAATTCACAACATATTTTGTCATGTTAACTGTGGTTTCAAATCATATTCAAAACAATTTCTATTTACAAAGCATTTACAAATCAACATTTTTAATCATCATAAATTCATGCTCAAGGTTGGCAACACATCAAACTTAAAATTTACAATCCTCAAAACAATGCAATAATTCCTTAAATGTATAAGAAAATTTGTATTCAAATTATACAATTTCATTCAATAAGTTAAAATTCTCAACACAACAAAAATCATAAATCATACAATAAATTTATTTCAAATCAATTTGGAATTGAAAAATAACAAAAGAGTTAGTTGTGCACAAACCTCAAGCGAGTCGCCTGTTGGCCTTGACTCGACTCCTCCCAGATTCCGGTATTCTTTTCCACTGAAACACACAATTTTATAGTGTTTCAGTACCATAATTTAACATAAATCCAAAAATAAATTTAACTTCACTTTTACCTAGCTCTAACGTGCTAATTTCGACGTTCTTAAAATTTTTGTGTTTCGGGTTACTATTCACTGCAGTATTCAAGTCAAATAGTTGACTTTCTAAGGCTTAATAGGTATGGGAACTCCAACTTCACCCACATACCACATTTTGGTCATTAAACTTGTTGGTTTTGGTCATTTTCTCCAAGCCTAAGTCATTTTGGCAAAATTGCCAATTTTCGGTTTTGGTGCTCCGAAGTTACACTGTTCCATTGGTCAATCTACTGTTGGAATTTGGCAAACATTCCTTCATAGAAAATGTTCCTTATTGTCTTAAGTATATTCTCATTTTTGGATCACCCTAATCGGAGTTTTTTAGCTCAAGTTATGGCCAAAATACAATTCGCATTCACGCAATCGCTCATACTGGTATTTTGGTTCTGGCAGATTTTTGGTCCAACTTTGTTCAGTAATTTGATTAAGTTAAGTTCATAATTTGGTCTAACTTTCTTCATATGAAATGTTCTAATATGTCTTAGGTTTCCATCGGTTCAAGAATCACCTAAATCCGAGTTTCCGAGAGAGAGTTATAGCCCTTCAAACATTACTGTTCAATGGCAATTCTGCAGAATTACAGGTATAGTAACTCAACTTTGTTCAATGATTTGAATGGGTTAATGGCATAATTTGAGTTGGTGTTCTTCATGAAAGTTTTAGATCTATATCATATCTAATTGCTGGTAAAATTTCAGGTCATTTGACCTTCCTAACTCGAGTTATGACCAAATGAACAGCGATCTTGCTCATTTGGTCGATTTGGTGCAAGTATACCGCTCTCATTTCACTTTGGTCAATTGGTTCACCCAGTTTTGGTCAGTTTTTGGGCATGGTTCCTTAATGAAAATTGTGCCCTTTTATGTCTATTTTCATCCCCAATTTGTGGCATATCAATTGGGCTTGTAAAATTCCCATTTTGGTCCTTCAATGTAGGTTTGGTCATGCTGCCAGCAGCATGATCATTTGACCTACGAATTTGGTTTTCATTCCAACAATTCCCACACATCTCTTTTGGTCATTATTGACCATTTTTCATCTCATAATAGACCAAAATCATCATTTAAGCATTTCTCCAAAATTTGGTTCACAAACTCTAGCCTTCTAACCCTAATCTCACTTAATTGTTTCATTTAACCAATTCAATGCCTATATACATGCTTCTTTAACTCTATCAAGCTCATATACACCTTAAAGTCCATCAAATTCATGCACACACATCAAACCCTAGCTAGCCTAAATTCAGCTTTGATCCCTCACAATTATTTTTGTTTCATTTTAAGTTACTTTCTAAGTTAATTAAACTAAGAACATAGAAATTTAGTAAAAGAATTCAAATTTATATACTAACCTTTGTTTGATTTTCCAATCACTAATTTTCTTCTCTTTTTTCTTCTTTCTTGCTTCTTCAATCTCCTCTTCTAGTAGCCCAACCAAAGCTTAATCATAATTTAGTAGAATTTTTGGGGAATTTATGGGGTTGATTCAAGCTTTGAAAGCTTGAATTTCATGGTTATGGAGAAAACTAAGGAGAAAAGAGAGAGAGAGGAGAGATACACGTTTTTGAAGAAGAAGAATGATTTTTTTTTCTTTTCTTTTATGTTTTTATCTCTTTTCGAAGACCAAAATTCCCAAATTAATAAAATAATTTAATTAATCTTTTATGACATCATTCATGATGTCATCACCTTGGACTTTTCTAACTTCTTTCTTTTCTTTTTTTTTCTATTTATTTTTTTCTATTAGTTCTTTAATTTAATTCTCGATTCCGAAATTTTCTTTGACAGTTAGGTCAGGAGTCAGCTCTCGGGGTCAATTGACCAAATTGCCCTTCGCCGGTTCAACCCGGTTTGCAAATAATCCAATATTTCTTTCGGCTCCCTGACCTAATTATTTGACTAGCTTAACAGTTCTTTTTCGTGATTTTCTCTTTTTCACTGTGTTTATAAGGGTCCTAAGGACCGCAGCGTCACTTTTTACTGTTCGAAATTTGAGTTTAAAACGACTTCGCAGTCGTTCCCGAGGAGGTCACTCATCGCTGTGACTCTCGGCTCGTTTAACTTCTTATGTTATGTTTTTCTTATTTATAGTTAACTAATTAAACATTACTAATTATTTGTGTTTATGGCTTCTCAAGTTGTCTTAAGTATGGTTCTAATCCCCTTAATTGTCCAGACCGACACCGATCACCGGAACAATGAAATATACCAGGCTATACCAATAGGGGTGTTACAGTTACAAAGTGTCTAAGTGACTTATGTCAAACATTTAGTGCATGCTTCATTTATTAAAAAGTACTTTATGTCACAACGTTGGTTGGCATACTATTATTTTTTATCGAGGTCAAAGTTGATCTTTGTAATCAGTCACCTTTTAAATGTCGACTTAGGCTTTGATATTTTGTCTATGATTGCCTATCTAGTCTGCCTAGTATTAGGCCAATTTCTTTTGAGAATGCTACAGTTAGAGTTAGGAGTGTCAATCTAGATTGAGGAGGTCGGAATATGGGATATCAAATCAAGTTGAATTGTTTCCATCCTTTGTTATGAAACTCTCAAATCAGATACTAGTGTCTCGTAGCGTCACTTATCATTATCTAATAGGATGTATATTTTTAAACCATATCAATTGTCCTTACTAAAGTGTTCGATTTGAGATTATGTATTTTTGTAAGTGAAACATCTATTAATATAGTTCAAAATTTGCATGTCCTGGACGTGTGTTATATGAAATCTACGAGACGAATGTAAGGTGGTTACTAGAGGGGATCTTCGACTAGAAGCCTCCGATTATTAAGTTAGTAAATGACTAAGAAATGGGACTTTCTTGCCCTCTTATTAGTATCAATAAGAACTTTAAAGATAATTATTTATGGGTTAGAGATCATTTCTCTTGTTAATGAAGGAGCGAAAGCATGAAAAACATAAGTTTAGATCATTGAATTCAAAATTTTTCTTCTAGGGTCTCATGCATCATGCAAGATTCATTATTTATCTATTTGATTTCAATGTTAAACAGCACATTAAAACACTTTTAATATGTTTTTGGATCTACATTTGCCATTTAAGATTTTAGAATGAACAGATTAATTCATTAGTACCCTAGATTAAATCAAGAACAAGTGCACTAACCTTTTGATGCACTGTAGTTGTGTTTGGTACCTTTAGGATGCACTTAGGACACCAGATGTTGTCCCTCTAGCTTGTCCACACCAAGATCACCAATGGCATCCCCTTGAACAACTTCTCAAGCCTTTCCAATCAATTAGAAATTAAGGTTTTGCTTTTAGAGATGTTATAGATGTATACAGGACACTAGAAATGATTTCTAGCAATTTTAATTAAAGAGAATGTTAGCAATTCTCTTTGAATTGATGAGAGCTGAAGAAGAAGAGAGGAAGAGGAAGACAAAGGTGGCGGCACACAATGAGAAAGAGCAGATTGTTGAGCATATTATTATTTTGTTCTTTCATCCTTTCCCTTATATAGCTAGGTCATCACTTAAAACCCTTGCCACATGTCACCTTCTTATTGGCTCTTAGTTTAATTGATCCAATCACATTGTGCCAACTGTCAAACTTAGATTTAATCTTGATTTTGATCATCTTACATGATTAAAAGACAAATGGAAAATTTATGTATAGTGCCATGTGTCACCATCTCATGGTGCCATATGTCACTCTCTGAAATGACCAAAATACCCTTGTGTCTTAATTTTGAGTTCTCAACCCAAAATAATTATTTCTCTTCTTCTAATCAATTTATATCAAATATAAATTAATTAATTAATCTCTATTAATTAATTTCTCATGATTAAATTCATATTTAAATACTTTAAATATAAATTTAACTTATAGTATACATCCAGTAACCTAGATTTGGTTTCAAGCCATGCTAGGGACTTTGCAATCTAATTGCAAACCAAACATATTTAATTAATCAATTAAACTCTTTAACTAATTAATTAAATCACATTTAACTTAGTAATTACTTGTGTATGTGTGTGACTCACTAGGCTCATCACTAATTGACAATGAGATATGATATCAACTCTTAATATCATCAGAACTCTTTTTTACCATAAATGATTTCTCTAAATCATTTTAGGCACCTCATAGATTATGGTTAACATCTAGCATAGCATGCCATAGCCACTCAACTAGTAATAAGGTTTACCTTAAATGAACCTATAATCATATGTTATCATGTACTAGAATCTCTCTGTTACAAAATCCCAATTCGAGCTAGAGTCAAGTTATGGTTTTTGTCAAACCCCATTTGCTATGAATATTATGTTCTCTTTTAATTTCAATTCTTGATTAAAAAGATTTTCTCATCAGAAACTTTTTTATGATTAAATCTATCTGTCATGGCCAGGAATTTGAAATATCAAGAACAATTAAATGAACATAGGATTTTATCCCTATTTACTTATGGTAACATATTCCATCTTGATCAACACCTACCTCCATATATAGCTAGTAGGAGCCAACACATGCCCATATACCCATATACAATACAAGTATGAAAGCACTATCAAACTCAAACCACCTATATACAAGATAACTTTGCTATCTTAGGTCTAAAGATTATATACACTGATATGATTTATGACAATGCATTGACAAGAGTAAACTCCATGTGCTTGTCATAAATATCACTGGTTCGGCCTACTTATCATGCATAAATGCCTATCATGTTTGTTATATGGCATGAGACTCACCATTCCATTTTATTTACATCTCATGTAAATAACTTGGGAACAAATATGATTACAATCTTTCTGGATAAGTCATGTCCTTATTGTGAAGTATCCTCGATTGTGAACCAATTTATGATACTATAGAAATACTGTCACTCATATTTTTAATAACTTAAGAATAGAATTTCTAATAATATCAATGGACCTTTTCTATTGCACATAAATATATTATGTAAACGGAAAAGTGAAAATGTCTTTTATTAATAAAACACGTACAAGATACATACTAAATGATATGCTCTAGGACATACTACTAACAGTTAAAACATCCAGTCTTTCTCTTGTTAAAACATCCTTTATGGGTTAGAGATCATTTCTCTTGTTAAAACATCCAGTCTTTCTCTTGTTAAAACATCCATTCTTAGTATATTAAGACATAAGCAAACTTTGGTAAATGACTGCTTGATCCATGCGGAGTTAGAAGCATTATGGCACTAATTTTTTTTTTCTTCAAGTGGTCAAGGGTCTCATGGATATTTGTTTCTCTTTTTTCTTGGAGCTGAGTCTCAAGGCATCGATCTCCCTCTTTGAGATTTTAGCCTTTGCGTATTTTGCTCTTTCTTTTATATTATAGCCTCTACGCATTAATCTCCTTTTAGGATCTAGCCTTTGGACATTGGTCTCCATTTCTTAGAATCTAGCTTTTGGACATTTATTTATTTCTTAGTGATCTAGACTTGGTCAGACTTGTATGACATTTTCCATAGTTCTCAATGAATTAGGGCATAGTCATGCCCTTGCAATTGTCCTTGATGAGTTGGAGGGAAACGTTTATTCATTTCGACAGATGACATCACTTGATCTCAATTAAAATTAATAGGTCTTAAATTCAAGTCGCGTTTAAAATGAAAACACAATCAAGATAAAAAAAAAAAAAAGATGAAAGATCCCCTTATCACAAAATTTTTGACGATTAAGTTTGCAATTTAATATAAAATAATAGAAATTATAAAATAATGAAAATTAAGATAATAAAAGTGGGGTAATTCTCACTTGTTAAAAATTAGACCAAATTGAATTTAATTAAAATTTTTAAGTAAATTAAGTTAAGAAGTAGAAAATAGACTAAATTATCAATAAATATAGATGGTAACTTAAATATTAAGTGAATTTAATTTTGCAATAGAAGATTTTATATATATATATATATATAATCCCGCAGGAGGAGTTGAAAGGAAATGGCATAGTATGCAATACGTGTTGTTTAAGGTGTGCATTGGGCTGGCATACTCCCTTTCCCTCAACGACATGATTAGATTCTATAACTTGGCTTCCAAGCCTTGCTACCTTTGTGGGGCATTTCACATTCTCTCCACTTTGTCTGCCTTTAATTTCTTTTCCTCGCGCGCAGACGACGTAACCGTAAATTTCCATTGCCCACTCCATTCTTTATTTATTTTTTCATTTTTTTTAACTGATATTTATTTATTTTTTTCATTATAGTTAAAATCTTTTATTGAAATATATATAAAAGATCAAAATTTAGTATATATTTAAATATTATCACTCATTAATTTATATTTAAAAATATATAAAAAATAAAATTTTAACATAATATTTAAATCTCACTATCCATTCAATTTGATATATTAATTATACTCTTTATATTAATTTGTTTAATTAAACTCAAGAGAGTTACTTTAATTAGTTAGGATTCGATTCTGTTTGAAAAAATCTTAAAATTATTTAAAGATTTAATTTTAAAATATAAAAATTAACTTAAAAATATTTGGGATTAAATAAAAAAAATGCTAATTTGTTCAATATATATTGGTTGCGCTCTTGTTAATTCCATTAAAATTATAATTGTGCTACCACGCGACGGTGACATGCCATCTAATCACATGGCGTGGAGATTTTGTTTAGGGAATGAATTTTCAATTGGAAATTCCTTTTACGCACCGTATAATTAAGACCGTTTTCTATCACATTGATTTGATTCAACCAGAAGAATTAATTAAAGTTAAATTTTTTTCTCTCTTTTTCTTTCGAACATAATTATTAAATAATTAAATTAACTATAGTAATTAGTTTCCTTTTTCTTCCATGCATGCTTCACGTGTGCTTTAAATAATATTTTTATTTTAAATATTAATAAAAGCTACTAATTCACTTACTTAGACTAAAAAATTAATCGAGTGTAGAAGGAGAAACTGATTGCCATTTCTATGGACGGACTCGCTCAAAGAAAAGGTCACATGCATGGTTTCCCCATGAGCTGGTGAAGTCCTTTATCAAATTAAGAACATCTATGGATCCCCTGTTTGTAAAGGAAGAAATTGCAGAAGCTGTGTGCATGAAAAGCATACAAGTGTCTTAATCATTTGATAATTAAAAAGCAATTTCCAATTCAAAAAGAAGACAAAGACTTCAATTGCCATTTCATTTCTTTTCTTTTTTGTTTTAGCCTTTATGTGACCCATCTTGTCTCTCTTTTCTTGCGAAATAAACATATAAAATATTGAATTTCAGGTAAAAAAATAAAAAATTGAAGGGTAAAAAAGTAATCAATATCTGTAATTAATTAAGATAGCCTCTACTGTAATAAAAAGTTTTTATCCCTTAGTTGACATAGGATGCTTTGAGGTCGCATTCATAACCATATATAAGGGTCATTTTCTCTTGCATATGTTTGAACCTTACTATACGCAGCACTTAATTAGATTCTTTCCAATTTATGAAAGAAAATAAAAAAAAGAGCACTTAGGGTTTATTATAATTATTGTTGTTGTGATGATGGGGGCCACTGATTGGTTTAACATTTAAAGAAGATGAAGTAAATCTTCCATTTGATTGGATAGTGAGGAAAATATGGTCCTAGGAGATGAGCTCTATCCTCAAGCATACAGAACAAAATATAGATATTTAGGCTTTGCAGCTTCTCTGTGTCGTTAACCCCTTCATTGGTCAGTGTCAAATTTGAAAAAAATGTCTCAAGTGGTCCAATTGTTTTGTGATTATCCATTAGAATTTGTTAATAATTAGCGTGATTACATTAATGGGACAATGATATATATCTTTAATCTCTTTAATTTTTTGGTTTTTTATCCACATCTAACAATACAAGTTATTGATTTAATTAATAAAAACATCTATCACGAATTGAAAATATAAATATATAGAATCCATATATTTAATAAAAAAATTTTACTATATATCTTATATTTTAAGTTTATAATAGATAAATTTACTGAAGTCAACTAAACCTTTATCACAAAAATTTATTGGGGTCGACTATATAGATTATTTTTCTTCACTCTAACGATTTTGTTAAATCCTTGGAAATGTATAATGCTTCTAGGTCATGTTGTACTACTCTCTTCCAAGCCAGTTTAAGTCTATCTTTCTTTTCTTTCTATCCTCTAACCCAAAGTGCTCTACTTGTCTAACTGGAGTCTCCATATGTTTACGCTTCACATGACCAAACCATCTTAATCTCAATTCTCTCAATTTATCCTCAATTGGCACTACTCCTACATTTTCTCTGATACTCTCATTACAGACTTTATCTAATCTAGTATAGCCACTCATTCACTTTAACATTCTCATATCTGCAACTCTCATCTTAGACACATATGACTCCCTCATTGCTCAACGCTCACTACCATATAATATGGTCAGTCGTATGACTGTACGATAAAATTTTCTTTTCAACTTATTGGGAATCTTGCGATCATATAAAACTCCTGTGGCACGTCTCCACTCAATCATCCGGCTTTAATCCTATGACTAACATCTTCCTCACATCCTCCATTTACTTGCACGATTGAGCCGAGATATTTAAAGTGATTACTTTGGGGCAATACCACTCCATACAAACTAACTCATTTCCTATCACCAGCTCGGCCTTCACTGAACTTGCAATGTATATATTCTGTCTTCGTTCTACTTAACTTAAAGCCCTTTGACTCCAGAGTACTTCTTCAAAGCTTTAGCTTTCTATTGACTCATTCTCGCGTCTTATCTATCAGAACTATATCATCCGCAAACATCATACACTAAGGGATACTCTCTTATATATATTTCATCAATTCATCAGAAAATTCAAAAGAAAAAGCTTTGAAAAAAAAATTCAATTATAAATAAAAGCAAAAACTATTATATACGTTCCAAAAAGATTGAGAACATTCCCTTTGGGTTCTTAGTTATGCATAAAAAGACACAATTTATGTATTTATTTGGAAACAGTAGTACGGAAAATTACTCATCAATTTTCTCTTATCCTACTATAAAGATATCCATTTTTTTTCTTTAATCCGCAAAAGAAATAATATATGAAGGAATTAATGACTAATTAATTGAACACATTTGTCAAAATCCATCATAAGAAGATCAGAGAAGCCAAGTTAAAGCTGCTGCAAACTTGTGTGCTTTCCAAGTTTTTTCATTTAGCATAGTGGTGTCTAGGTTGAGTGTATTGGAGAAGCCTTTTGACTAAGATTAGTTCTGTGTCCAGTGTTAAATTTTTTCTGGACTATCCTTTAATTATAATAAAATTGCTTTTGCTTAAAAAAAAAAAAAAAAAAAGGAAGCTGCTGCAAACTTGGAAAGTTGGAACTTCAGATTTACTGTTTTTGGTATGCGTATGCGCAGAATTGGAGAAAAAGTAGTAACAACTTGAGACTGAACTGTTATAAACTAGCTAGTAACTAAAGTTTAACTATAATACCTACGTAATTGTTTCAACTTGTAATTAATACTCCCATAAAGATGTCTCTTCTTCATGCCAGAATCCGGTGTCCAAAGTCTCAACTCCAGCAACCTGCTGCCAAGATGATGACAAGTGACAGAACTCATCAATTTTATGACTTATGTCCAGTAGAAGATCCGGCAGGTCGATAAAAGTGTCATCTTCATGATCTCTTAATGTTGAGCTTAAGAACTCTGGAGTATCATGAGATGCCTCCGTACTATCTTGGCTTGACTCCATTTCAGCTTGATCGTGACCTTTACTCTTGTAGCTCAAGGCGGCTGCTAGAGCAGCAGCAGCTTGAATATCTTTCGGAGATGCACTTGCCGGACGGGGAAGCTCATGAGCTAGCTCTGGAAAATTGAGATGAGCTGAACGACCCTTTATTGTTAGAGCTGCTACATCGTGAGCTCGAGCTGCCATTTCTGCTGTTGAATAAGTTCCTAGCCAAATTCTTGATTTCTTCCTCGGTTCCCGGATTTCGGATACCCATTTGCCCCATTGACGCATTCTTACTCCCCGATAAGATGGATGCCTTCTTGCGTTTTCACTAGTAATCTTTACCTTTTTGTTTGTTTCATCCTCGCTCTTGAGTTCTTGATCTCGCTTGGAGCTTTTTTGGTACTTCAATTCCGTGGAGTTGTTTATTGGAGAAGGGAAAGAAGAGGAGGGAGAGGCAGTTGAGGAAGAAGAAGAAGAAGAAGCAGTATTGTGAGCCTCAGGTTCCATATTTAGCTATGTTTCCATGGAGGTCTTAAGGGTACAAGCTTGGGGGAAATTTTGTGTGAAGCAGAGCTTGAAACAAGGGACAGATAGCCCTTAAATTTGAGGGTACTTGAAGTGATAGCATATGAAGATATATAGATAAATGTAATTAAAGAAATGGGGCCTAAGTACACATGAAAAATAACAAGAAAAAAATGGGGTCCAAGCATAGAAGGGTTTACAGTTTTGTTTATTTTTGGTTGTGAATAATTCATAAGGTCTGGCATTATCCTGGGCAATTATTTTGTTCCTTGGCATAAACATATGTCTTATAATAACACATGCAAGTACTAAATATGAATGTTATATATTCAAGAAGATATAAGATATATAATAAATTATATATATTTATATATTAAATTTATAATAAATTTAATATAATAAAAAAAATTTTATTAAAAATAATTTAAAATTTTTTCTTCTGAATGATTTTAAATTGTTGGGTAGCAGAGAACTGAGATTAAATGAATTAAAAAGAAAAGGACAATTTTAAATTTCTCATGTGCCAGTTCATTGGTCACCAAAAAAATAAACAGAGGAAAACCCAAGTTGGTAATTTTATAACATTGGGGAATCGTTGGCAGGCCAAGGCCTCCTTTTCCCCAAATAACTGTTATTTAAGCCATGAATTTCACATTGAAAGCTGGCTTTGGGTCCCCATTCTCCTTTCTGACCACGTTTTAATGTATGCCACATAATTTCCTTGTTATTTTGGATGCAGCCACTCTGCCGAATATCTTTAAAAAAAAAAAAAATAAATATTTGAGAATTTATTGTTTTTAGCTTCATTTATTTTATAAAAAATAAAATATTTTTCCTTCCTCTCTTCAATTTACCCATGTATAGCATTATCATTTGTTAGATGTGTCTCACTCCAACATGTTGTCCTACTGGATATAAATTAAGATTTAACAGTGCTAAATATAAAAATTTGGATAATCTTCATAATTAAATCGATCCAAGCAAGCTAAAAAATTAATAGAATGATTTTTTTAACAGTTAATTATTATTTTTTTAAATCAAATGACCATAATCAGTAATTAAAATAGACTATCCATCATTTTGTTAAATAACACTAAAATATTTCTTTATTTTTTGTAGCCAAATTGAAGAATGAAATGGCTAGAGCAGGGCTGAGCAGAATTCAGTTCAAATTAAAAAATTGAATCAAATCGAGTTAATTCGATTCAATCGGTTCGGTTTTAAAATTCAATCGGTTTGGTTCGGTTTTAAATTATAAAAATTTCTGTTATTTCTGTTCGGTTCCGTTTTGAAGAGAAAAAAATCAGTTAAACTGAACCGAACCGAATAGTGATTTATATAGTCAAATCAAACTAAATCGAACCTAATCGATTTTTGAATTGATTTATTTTTATGGAAAATTTATGAATTATATTTAATTATATATATATATTAATTGTTTAATTTTATTGATTAATGGTTATTAGGTTCAAATCAAAGTTAAAATTAGACCAAATAATTTGAAAATCAAGTCTAAATTAAAAAATCAATTAAAAATCAAACGGATCAGTTTAAACCGAACCGAACCGAAATAGAGTGTTTTGGTTCGATTCTGTTTTCACCCATTTCAGTTCGATTCGGTTTCTAAAATTTACGGTTCGATTTTTATAATTTAATTCAATTCAATTCGGTTCGGTTTAAACCGAATGCTCATCGCTAGCCATAAGTTCATGTCCTGTCAAACTAATGGATTCTTTTTTTTTTTTTTAATATGTTTTTTTCTCTGTCTTTTTCTACTGTTTTTCTTCTTGATGAAGCTACTCTTAACTCCAGGTTGAGCTTACTGAACCCTGCAAGATTCAAGGAAGATTAGAATGAACACATGAATTTTCAGCATAATTAATTCTTAAGTCAGAATTCAGAAAAACAAAAAGATTCTAACAAAATAACAGCAAAGATAATAAAGAACTCACATGAAATGAAAATGACAACTCCTATCCACTTTATATAGATAGATGCAAGAGATTAACCATTTGGGGTTGGATGCAACTTCCTAAATTCATCCATCTCTAAATCCTAAATATTCGCTGTCTTATTCCTATATTATAGAGTCACTTTCATCCACAAATTATTGAGAGCTCCATCTCACTCAATGATGTGATCCATTCTCCATAATTTATAGAGAAACAGTTCTTTTAATAAATATTTAATGTATTATTTTTTTAATTCATCCATTGTATTTTATAGTTAATAACTTAACTTTTAGAATAGTATTTAATATTTTAAAGTTAAAATATTATATCTCTTATTTATATTGTTCAGTGACATAAGTGTTTATATTATTATTTAGTATTTTGATTAAAGTAAAAAAAAAATTACTATTTTTATGTTCAATAGCTAATTTAATAGTTATTTTTATCGAATATTTCTATTTTAAATCACTGTATAAACAGATAATTACTAATAATTAGTAAAATAACTGACAATTACTTGAATTTGATGGCTTATTTAATAAGAAGGATGAATATCTATATACATCTATCAAAATGTTACTCTTTTAAAATGAGAAAATTATTGTATAGTCTCGGTATACCATCACATGTATAATGTGGAGCACCCAACCAACTATAATAAAACACATAAGCAAATTTATCACATGATCTGGTTTCACTTATTATTCGCCTCCGCCTAACGAAATTCATCAATGACCCTATATAAGTATGTCTATATATAACAAAAAAAAAAATCTTTAATATTTATGACATTCATGCCCCTAACTATTACTCCAATAATTGAATATATGCACCTAATTATTTGAAGGTATTATATTGATCGATGACGCACAATTGAACAAGTCTAAATGGACATAAGGAAGCCAATTATTGGCACACAATCAAAACTTAACAAATTATATTAAGGAGACCAAAATATATACATTAATTATTTTAGTAATATTTAGCACGAGGCACGTGCATGCTTGAGGCTGCTTCAACATGTAGGAGTGTTCTTTGATTTCCACTTTATATATATATATTAATTGTAGACTCCACAATAAGTAAAACTCGATCGCCAAGGTTAGGTTAGTTTATAATAAGACGTAGAGCAAAACTTCCACATAGACGTCGTTTTTTTTTTTTTTCTTCTAAATAAAAGAAAAAGCAATTAATATTAATCGAAAATGACTTCTAATACCATTAAAAATTTACCCACAAAATCACTTTTGAAATTACGTATTATAATTTTTTTGTACAATTTAAAATTAATTTCATATGGTGTATAACATAATAAAATGGTTTGGTGTTGCATTATCATTTTTCAGCGTAGACTTTTTTTTTTTTTACCTCCCTCCTCTTTCACATGACATGTGTAGCTATAATTTAATATGAGAAATAAATTTAATGTGATTTGTAAATATTGACCAATAATCTTACCATACTAATTGTAACGTCCTCACTATAGGTAATCCGTATATTTTACTGTTCTGACGACTAACGTCTGTTCGGACAGTCAGAATATCTGGAACTACACTTAAATTAGGGTGAGGAGACATAAATTGATGAAATAAAGACCAAGAAAAATTAAAAAAAAATAAAAGAAATAAAATGTAACTAGGTTAAAAGAGCCGGAACCACGGCAATTGGTGACCGTACCGGGAAGTCACTGCATAGACAGTTGACGAGCCTAAACCTGCGATGAACCCTAGGAAATAATTTCCAAGACGTAATTAAAGGTTTTCTTAGGTATAAATGACATTGAAAATGTCAAAGAAAATTTAGTTATTGGTACAGGTAAAAATAAAAATGAAATAGATAGTATAAAGTTAAAGGAACCGTCGTGTTAGGAATTTAGTCAGTATTACCGAAAAAGTTTGACTATAAGCCGAAGAGGGGTATTTTGGTCATTTGAAATCTAGAGTCAACTTTTGACCTAAATGTCCATTAAAATGAGTGATATTAAAATTTTAAAAATCCCATGAAAACATGAAACTATATACAATGTAATTAAAGGAAATATAAGGTGGAATTATTAGGAATATTAAAACTTTAGGTATTAAAATTAATAAACAAATCTTAAGTGGAGTATAAATAGCATAAGATGACAAAATGCATCCACTAACTTCATCTTCTTCCTCATTTCATTCAAGTGGCCGAAACCTGTCCCATTCTTCCTCCATGAATTCCCTCTTCCAAGCTTCACATCCCTCCCATTCTCACCATAAAACTCAAAGTTCACTTCTTTAAAATTAGTCCCCACACCTTGAGAAGTTTATAGGCAACCAAGAAAAGAAGAAATTTTGAAGTTTTTACAAGGTTGAGAAGCTACCATTAAAGGTTAGTGCAAGCTTTCTTTTCCTTTCTTTGTTAAATCTTAAATTGAGGTTGAAATAACTGAGTATAACATAAAATTGGAAGAAAATGATTAGTAATTTAGAACCCTAGATTTCGGCAGCTCTGAAAATATGGGAGTTTAATGTTTTCATGCATGTAAATGGTATTTAGTGATATTAATGGATGTGTAGATGAAGTGATATGTGTGAAAAATTGATTGCATGTGTATATTATGATTGACCAATTAGAGTTAGAGTTTTGACCTAACTATTAGAGACTTTGTGTAATTGCTAGAATTTAATTGTGTTGAGATGAATTGATGATGTTAGAAGTGCTATGAATGTCAATTTGCAGTTTGAGAGTTGGAGAAATTGAAATTTGGAAGTGTACTTTTCCATGCAGGTTGAGACTTGAAAAATCCAGTGAATATTTTGAGTCATAACTGAATTTATGTTACTCCAATTGGTATGAGGCTAATTAAAGATGAAACTAAACTTAAAATGCTCCCTTTTTCATGAAAAAACCATGCTCAAATTTTGTCCAGAACTTGACCAAATTGTTATCCCAATCCGGATGACCAAATGATGAACCCAGAAAATTGACCAAATAAATATTACATATTCATTTAGCCATAACTCTCACTAGACAGGTCCAAATGACCTGAATTTTATACCATTGGAAAGCTTAGATATAGGACTACAACTTTTATGGAGACCACAAAGCCCAAAAATTCCTTAAACCAATCCAAATTATTAGCTCAATTTAGGTCACAAAACTGCCCAGAACCATATTGCCCAAAAATTGCTAGATATAGGCTTACTTGACCAGTTTTGACAAAGAGGCCATAACTTGGTCTACAGAAATCCAAATGCAATGAAACCATGGCAAAATGTCCATAAGACATCAATCTATAATATTGGTATTTTGACCAAAACCCATAAAGTAAGGGAACTAGGTCAATTGGCTAGGTCAAGTTAATATGCAAATTCTAGAAATTGCCTAAGTGATCACTTGACCCCATAATGGTCTTTTAGTCATATCTTCAACTAGGAAACTCCATTTGGGATGAGTTATATTGTTCTGGAAACCTAAGAAATAGAACTCCAACCTTGTTTCAGACACTTTCCTCAAATTATGAATGTAAGAATCCTAAAATTTGAGTCAAAATCATTGACTTGAACTGGAATTATGTTGGCATAGGGTACTTGAGTCCAGGCCAATGATTTGGCTCTAAATAATTCTACAAAACTTGAAAAATTACAATCCAAAATTCTAAGTGACCATAAGACATAGGGCAACAAACTCTATAAAGAATACTAAGCCTAAAAGTGATTGCAACATGTCCAATTAAATTGGTAAATTATAACTCCAAAATCTGCTTATCTAAGAATCCAGATTTAGGAAATGAACTAGTTATGGTTTTTTGGCCATAATTTGAGTTCTAGAAATCTAAATGACATGATTCAAAAAGGGAAAACAAGACAAGACATAGAGGAACAACTTCCATGAAGGAAGTATGGCCAAACAGTGGCCATAAAGTGATCACATTGATAGGTAAAATTGAGAAATTAAAACTAAACCTAAAGAAAGGTTCACAACATAAACTATTTTATGGTAGGGTTTTAACCCTAATATATTGCTAAACACTGAATTACATGAAATAGGTATTTGAGACTCACTTTTTCACTACAACTTGACATGAAATCTCTAATAAGTAATTAATAATGCTTAATTGCCCAAAGTAAATCTAGGCTTATGTATATAGTTTGGATCAATTGGTATACTAATTAGGGACTGCAGATAGCAGTACTGCCTACATGAATAATCACTAACTAACAAAATATGTCTGATACGATTATTTTACAGGTTATATGCATGCCCGTTAGCCATTGAGCCTAATTTCATTACTGGCTTTGGAAGCTTGCCGCTGGCCTTGTGCTGACATAACAGTTGTATACAGGGTAGATATATAATTGTCTAACCAGTATACTCTCGTGTATCTAGCCTTTATAGTCTGTTATAGGTTACTTGGACACTAATATGATTTTAAAGAGACTGAAAATGAAATAAATATACAGATAAGATCATGATAAATAAATTGATCCCAAAGTCAAATAAATATGTAAAGACTTAGAATTTATGAAATTAGCCTAGAATTATTATTTTAATTATTCAGTTATTTTTCTTTTAAAGTTATGCACCACTAAGCAATTCGCTTAGCGCGTTGGTTTTCCATCGCATAGGTACTGGAGACCAGGCACAGCCATAGTAGCAGCCGCAGCAGTAGTGCCCTGACAGAGATTTGATCAGATTTGACAGTGTCTGCTAGTCACCTGAGCAGAGTAGTTTTGGTAGGGCCCATGTATATTTAGTTTTGCATTTCGTTTATTGTATATAAGTAAATGATGTAAATCTTTTTGAGATATGTAATTCAATTTTACTATTGTAAATAAATTGTAAATTATTATAGATGAATTTCATATGAATGGAATGAAGTATATTTACTTGAAATGGATATGAGCAAATTATATGAGTACATGATATATATGGAAATATGAGATATATATGAAATTATTTTTAACAGGTGAATAGTAAAATTCGCAAGATGCTAATAAAATAAAAGAGACTTTATTCGAATTTCTACAGAAATAATTTGTGATAAAAAAAATTATCACATGTTTTTTATGAAATTTAAAATTAACAATAGACATGACATGATAAAATAAGATGTTTCGATACTAAATATGACACACTTTACTCGGTTACACTGTAGACAAATAAGAGATATCACACTAATAACAATAATATTACATGATAACATTTTAACATAAGCCAAAACAAAAAGAATATTATATTGTAACCACAGGTTTTGATTTAAAAAAACAAAAAAAACCCAGGTCCCCTTTTGTCCCTTCCTCCTCTCCCACGCTCCCTTAGTCTCTCTCACTCTCTCTCCATATCAGCGTCATCTTTCTCTAATATATATATATATATATATATATATATATATATATATATATATATATATATATATATACACCAATGAGTTTTAATTTATTAACATTAAAATTATATTTAAAAATATAAAATTTTAAATTTGAATTTAAAATAATTGATTATATAAAAATGTATGTTTAATTTAATTACAAAATTACTATACTATTCAACTTCTGCTTTTAACAGATGTGGATTTTCAATTGTACTCAATAGTTTTTCTACAAAATCTATTAGCAATGGTAAACCTACTACTGGCCGATTCGGTTTGAATCGGCTTGAAACTATTAATCCTTTAAGGTTCTAGTCTCGATTTTAATTTTAGTTCAATATGATCTAAATTAAATGGTCAATTTTTTTTAGATATATATTTTTTATATATTTTCAATGAAAAAAAAGTGATTTGGCCTAAGAGCTTTAAGTTTGATTTTGGTTCAATTTCAGTATAATTCATTTATAATTTGAGTTAAAAATAAATTTAACTGATTTTGACTCTGAACCGGTCCTTACCTAGATCTAAGTAATGAAAAGGAATATTCATTAGAAAATTAAGGATTTCAACAATAACATTTAGTTAAATAAATCATAATTATTTCAATTTCATTTTAATTTTAAATTTAATTATGAATTCTAATTTTATTTTAATTTTTATAAAACTAAATTAATATTTAATTAAATAAATTCTATTATTTTAATTTAATTTTAATTTAAATTCAATTTATGTTTTTATAAAAATGTTTTTACATAATTGTCCTCTATTATTTATCACGTAGGAATCAATTTTTAAGTAAGATATAATTTTTAATATTTAACTCTTTTAACTATTTTAAATTAATTTTATTATTTTTGCATTTAAAAAAATTAATTATTTTGCTAGGTTTTGGTTTTTATGATTATGTTAAATGAATTTCTACATTAAAAATAATTAGTTATTTTGACGAATTTTCAAGTTCAGTGAATATGATAAAAAAATGTTGAGAAAAGTACTACACGTACGGATCTCCATTATTTATTTCGTCTGTTCCTCTGTTGTAATCATAGCTTCATAGTCGGATTTTCTAGCTTTCTTTGTTTTTTCTCTACACAGCCAGATCTGCTAGAGATTCATGGGTCACACTGAGTTAATTCCTCAACCATTATTGAAGGTTTACACATTAATCGTAGATTAAAGGTGGAGAATAGCAGAATTTTTTTTTTATTATTTAAATTTAATTTATTATAAATTTAAAATATAATATTAAATAAATATATATAATTATGTATTAATTTTATGATAAATTATGTTAAAATAATTTATATATTGTATGCTCTCATCTAACAGAGTAAAATTTGAATGCTAAAAATGGACATATATAGAGTTAATTGAAATGTACAGGTGGAAAATATATAATAGCGGGCACTCGAGCCAGTGATTTTTCACACGTGAATTTTATGTGAAAAGATTACGATATTTCATTCAACTCTCATAATTTGGTTAAAAAAAAAAAAAACTTATAATTTGGAGCTGTCATGAATCTGGAAGTGCCTTTTGTCATTTCTTTTTCATTCTGTACCGCCCACGTGCCCACCTCTCCACCATTTTCTAAATTATTTAATTTCTATTTTTCTTTTTTTTTTCCCTCTAATTTTGTTATTTTATACATGTCCTGACGTCATGCCTTTCTAATAATTTAATAATAAAATATTTATTTATCATTAATATGCATGCTCATATTGTTGTAGATTTAAAATTTGATTGATTCTCAATTTAATGGTAATCCTTAAAGAATAGCCACTGAATTAGGTGAGAAAAAAATATATTTATTTTTCCATTCTATTCTGTTTAATCAAAGCTAACAAATTTTGTATGTATGGCTTTTTTTTATTTTTAATAAATAAATTGAAACTTAAATAGCAAATTAGCAATATGTTCATAGAGATACAAAATGCAAGACATCAATGCACGTATATTAATAAAGATATTAAATGATAATTAATAAAGTAATTAAGGCCGCCCATATGATATTATTGAAGTCACAATTTTTTTTTCCTATTTTAATAACCAAACTGAATCATAAATAAATAAATAAACAAAAAAAAAAAAAAATAAAAGTAGCACCTGGTTGCATTATTTGAAGATATTTGCATTTGGGTCCATAGTGTGAGATTAGCAACTTGAGAGTGGAGATTTTTTTTAATATTTAAAAATTGTTATTATTATTATTATTATTATTATTAATTTTTTTTAAAGAAGATTATTATCTAATAATTTGAAATAATATTCATATATATATTAATGTCTATATCCCTTGTGTAAATTATGGTTTTCAATTGATGGATTGGATATATTTTATAAGAGGAAGTCACCATTCAATTTAATAAAATTTTCCTAATAAATTTACAAAATAGCAAATCTAATAATATAATTTTTTTTTTTTAAATAAAGAGATTAGGATAATAAAAACTTAATCTGAATAATATGTTTTCGGCTATTGAATTAAGTTTAATTAGGCAATACTTGTGATTTTTTCATTACAATTTAAAACTTGTAATTTCAAGTTGTTAATATTTGACAAATATTAAACACCAATAAAAATGCTGATGTGATATATAATTTTTTTTAACAATGTAGCATGTCAATCCCACAAAACTGAAATTAAAAAATAATAAAATAAATATGACATAAATATATAAGCATAATTAATTATAATAATCATAATTAAACAACAATAAATCGCAATTCTGCCAAGAAAACCCAAAAATTCCCCCATCCTTTGCCGCAACATGCTCTCCTTACTATTGCCTGCCTTCAACCTGTATCCATCTACAAAATCCTTCACGAACATGGTGCTATGTGTCACGGGGCCACATCCTGGCCCGGATAGTAGTCCCGTGCGGTGCTTAAACTTCCACTAAATCTAGATCAACCTACTCATATTCAAGGACCTTTTCCCTTATAAAGAATTTCCAATATCCTTGTCGAAGGTCTCCTGCGTATCTAGCCCAGTAATTAAGCATTGATATTCCTTGTAGCATAATGTCGCCTTTCATCGTGTACAACCATAAGCATCTTCCGAAAGCATGGCAATAAGCATCATCCAACTGTGTGGCTGAACCCAAAGCCAATGTATAATATTTGTTCCCCTATACCAAGTAGCATCATTGGCCCCTATACGGAGCAGTATCGTCGGCCTTATATAGAAACCTCGGGCCTAGGAGACACGCGCACTACAAGCCCCTCGACTTTGTAGTGTCCATGAAGCTCCTTCTTCATAGAGACACCAAGCTCCTATCTCACGAGAGCACGATGCCCGCTGTCTAATACAATTAGTACGTAGGGAGCTCGCTTAGAGTCACGCCCTTTTGCGCTAGTGACCCCAGGGATGGTGGAGAGCTTGACACCAAACATAGCAACTAGCTGGGCCCGACTGTGCTCACCAGTGGCCAGCTAGTCACACCCCCCTAAAGAGCATTAGGAACAAAGTGACCTCTGGCAAGAGGAGACATCAGTATGTCTCAGTGGTCACACTCCCTTGCACTTTTTCATATTTATAAAAATGTTTGCCAAACTTCTCTTTCTCATCAATTGTACCCTTTAACCATCTCATAGGCTTACTGCTTGCTAGGTTTGGCCAATCTCCGTGGGGTAACGGGCTGTCCCCCTTACATTCTCCTCCACTTAGACAATCGATGTCCTCATTGATTTGCACCAAACACCTCCTATTGAATAAAGCTCTCCTAAACATCTTGTGCCTCTTTATGTTATTCACCATGTTGAACAAAGCTCTCCCAAACATCTTGTGCCTCTTCAAATCTTTCATCATGTCTGGTTCTCACATATTGATCTCATGATTCTCTTATGTATCTTCATATGAACTTGTGTGTGTCTTCATCCACATTCTTCATATCATCCTCATGTTAGGATTGTGGCATGGTTGCCCTACTCGATCAATGATATAAGTGTCATATTCTTCCTTGTGACATTCTCCCCCACTTAGATAGTCGACGACCCTATCGACTACTACTGTTGTTGCTATGGCATTGCATTCTAGCGAGTTCTCACTTTGATGGATCTGTTCAATCATCTGTATACTCCTCCACTTAATTCTTTATGTCTCATTTTTTTATGGTTCCTCTGATGCTTCATTTCTCTGTATTGTGATTAACAAGCCTCCGCATGAATGTCAACGAGCCACCGCCATGTTATTCTCGTGGCTCTGTATTATGGTTGTATCATCATGAGTACCTCGCAAAATAATCACAATACAAAACAACAATGTTATATATGAACTCAAGCATAAGGAAGTAATAATATTCAATTTCAGAGCTATAATATGATATTATGATTGTCAATAATGAACATCATAGTCATCATGTAAATGAACAGAGAAACTTACACATTACCCATTTTGTGTATCACTGTGTTCTCCTCTGGGACTTGCATTAGGCTATTGGGACTCATTGCTCAAGTTAGGCTTACCCTCATTTCTTACTGCACACCCATTGTTCGTATATCCATCTCTTGATGCTACCTCCTATTGACAATAAACAATTCTTGGCTACCAATTTCTTTCGCTCGCTCCGTTCTCTTCCTGATTGGTTTTCATTCGTCTTGAGCATAGCAAGTGAGCTTTGCATTCATGTTCTCTTGAGGTGTCTACCTTTTAGCTACTTCTCATCTTCCAATTGGAATGTGGTTGACACCTCAAAGGGATACCATATTGCTTATGATTGCACTCTTCACTTGTAAAATTTCCATAAAATTGTGTCTAGGGACTTCTCTCGTCCCACATACTTTCCATTTTAGTTTCCTCGGTGAAAAATACATATACACGATTGCCACAGTCATCAAGCTCATCTCGTTATCACAACCTAAATGCTTGGCCATCACAATTGCTTAGATCTCCCATAGATGTCTAGAACTCTATTTGACACCACTATCCTTACAATTGTGACCCAAGATCATTTGTTTGCCCATAACTCGATTTCACTTGACAAGCGCTTGGTTATTTCTATGTATTCTCACTTCATAGGTATTCAAGGTGGCCTCAAGCTTTATTGGCACACCTATTTATTGTGGAGTCGTTACCTTCTCCTCAAAAGATTATATCTAATGAGGCGTGCAGCCCTCCCACAGGTGGTATCACCACTTTTATCACAATTTGGCTCTCATAACCACCATCTCATATTTCAAAATTATTTTGGCAAGCTTTTATCGTATAAGTTACCAGCATTCACATGATGACTTGGTTACCAGTACCAAGCATCCGAGACTTTGAGTTTTATATGAATATTCGAGCTACCATTTGCCAACACAACTTCATAGTGCTTACATACACAATTGGGCATCCGCCCTTTCTTGTGTTACCACAAGCCAACTCGTTATATCCGAAATTATATTTTTTTGGGTTTCTTACCCTTTCTAAGCTTATCGTAAGCCAATTCAATTTTCACGTAACATAATTTGGGATCCACCTGTTCCTTTTTTGAATTTATCTCATAGCTGATTTTAGCTTTAGCAGCTCTTAGCAACCATCGCCTCATAATTAAATGGGATTCAATAGAATCCACGCATAATCCAAACTCGCCATCAATGGCATTCAGTGACCGTCTCATCTCAAGTTGCCCTCTAGCAACAATTTCACTTTTTATATTATCCATAGAATAGCAACGAACGTATCTCAAGGGACTCTGTACAGGACTCATCCTTCATTTGAAGTTTATAGCAACCAACAACAATGGTTATTCTCCAGGGGAGAAAACAACAGTCTCAATATCAATTAGGGTATTTCAACCCATCATTCCGAAGGTTTTCACAACCGTTAAGCTATCTCAAATTTCCCATCTCTTTACCCGCACATAATATTTTATGGGCTTAGCAATCCGTTAAGGTATTTTGAAGGCTTTCATAGCCAACAAGTAATTTTCGAATTCCAACTCTTAACCCAACTAGGGTAAGACACTATCTCAGCGAGATAAGCCATCAGTTCCATAATCTCTTGGGGATAGCACACCCATATCTCAAAAGACTTCCACAGTCTATTAACAATTTGTAATATGCTTATCAATCCTTAGGGCTTACTCGTCCCCTCCCATCCTAAAGACTTTCACAGTCTTATAAGCAATCTCGAGTATTGTAAGTCATCATTCGACATGGGTCATTCACCATCTCAATGGTTTTGGGGAATACTGTTTACCCCATATTTTCCAAAGTTTTCTCAATATCGATCGTCTCATTTTTATCTGACCAAAGTCTCAAATGATGTTACTCACTCGACGAATGTCATTCGCTAATTTCTCACCTAGTTTTGCCCACGTTAGCATCCTTTGTATTGATAATCCTCAATTGGTGTACTACACTCTCGCAGACCACCTCTTAAGGACTCAATAACATCAAGAATATTCACTTGCACATTATGTCGCTTATTCACTATGCATGCCACAATATGTTTCTAATGAGGACGTCATGTCCTTCACCCATTTCAGGGTTATATACTCTGCTCATCCTTTCTCAAGGTGAACACACAATTAGCTTTGATCGCTTTTTTTAACAACCATCGCATTCCATTATTTCTCATTATTTTTGCATCTTGTGTGCATCACACAACTGAAGGTTTCTCAAAGGAGGTATGGATTATTATCCATTGCGAGCACTGACCTTGCTCTGATACCAACTATCATGGGGCCACATCCTGGCCCGGATAGTAGTCCCGTGCGGCGCCTAGACTTCCACTCAATCTAGGCCAGCCTACTCATATTCAAGGACCTTTCCCCTTATAGAGGATTTCCAATATCCTTATCCCTCCCATGTATCTAGCCCAGTAATTGAGCATTGATATTCCTTGTAGCACAATATCGCCTTTCATCGTGTACAACCATAAACATCTTCCGAAAGCATGGCAATAAGCATCATTCGATTGTATGGCTGAACCCAAAGCTAATGTATAATATTTATTCCCTTATATCGAGTAGCGTCATTGGCCCTTATACCGAGCAACATCGTCGGCCTTATATAGAAACCTCAGACCTAGGAGACACGCGCACTACAAGCCCCTCGGCCTTGTAGTGTCCATGAAGCACCTTCTTCATGGAGACACTGAGCTCCTATCTCACAAGAGCACGATGCCTATTGCCTAGTATAATGAGTACGTAGGGAGCTCACTTAGAGTCACGCCCTTTTGCGCTAGTGACCCCGGGGATGATGGAGACCTTGACACCAAACATAGCAACTAGCTTGGCCCGACTGTGCTCACCAGTGGCCAACTAGTCACACCCCCGTAAAGAGCATTAGGAACAAAGTGACCTCTGGTAGGAGGAGACATCAGTATGTCTCAATGGTCACATCCCCTTACACTTTTCCATATTTATAAAAGTATCCGCCAAACTTCTCTTTTTCATCAATTGTATCCTTGAACCATCTCATAGGCCTACTGCTTGCTAGGTTTGGCCAATCTTCGTGGGGTAACGGGCTGTCCCCCTTAAACTATGGAGGCCTAGGGGATCAAGAATGGCTATGGTTGGTGATTATGGCTGGTTCTTCGACTGTGACGAGGACATCTCTTGATAAAAGCCTCTGATTTTGCCTTCATTTCATTGACGACAAATCCAACACCAATTTATTACGACTTGGTTGGACAATAATCCACTAATTTAGTGATTTCAAAAATGAAGAAATCTTGCTTTAAAAACTCTACTCTTTTAAGAAGTTTTAAATTTTTAAATTTTAAAAAATCTCTTATTACTTTGAAAATTTCCTTCGTAACAAACTTTTAGGATTTTGATGAAATAAATCATTTGATGGTAATTAAATAATATTAAAAGTTATTTAAAATTAAATTTAATATATTTAATTATAAAAACTCTTTCATAATTAGACTTTTTTAATAATGTTTAAAATGATAATTTTAAAAATATCCTCTTAGGGCCTGTTTGTTTTAACTATTGAATACAACTGATAGCTGTTACTGTTAGCTGATAATTGATAGCTGATGATAGCTATTCTATATTAAGTTTTTTGTAAAATTATATTTAACTAGAGGTGGCCACGGTTCAGGAACCGCTGGTTACGGTTCCTGAACCGTCGGTTTAGGTTCAATGAAATCATGAACCTGAACTAACCGCCAGGAGACGGTTTGGAAGACGATTCCTAAACCGCCGGTTTCGGTTTGAGCCTTGGTTTATAACGATTTGAAAGGCTGTTTGAAAAAGAACGATTCAAGACAGTTTGGAGGATGGTTTGGAAGCGGTTTAGGAATGGTTTAAGGGTAGCTTAGACAAAAAAAAATTAGAGAAAAATTTTATTGATTCAAAATTTAAGTTATATTTGTAAAAATATTTTAATTTTTCTTAGAAATCTTTCAATCAAAATAAAATAAGAAAAAAAAGAAAGAAAATAATGTATCTTTAAGAAAAATTTAATAAATAAAGACTTGATCCTGATTAAAAAACTAGAGATAAAATTAATTTTTTTTAAAGAAATTAGCAAAAAGTGTATGAACTTAATTTTGCCTAAATATCCCTTTAGGATTTAGAGGAATAAAAATTTTTAGTTCTATTATTTGCCTTTTTTAAAAAATTATATAATAATTGATAATTAAAAAGTATAAAAGAGAAAAAAAAATAAAATAGAGGGTATTGGAAATTTTATTGAGGATTTAAAGTAATAACAAAATAATTGAGATAGTATTGAAAATTTCAGTAAGTATATAAAATAATAAAGTAGGAAAATTGAGAGAGTATTGGAAATTAAAATGAGTGTAGAAAATAATTATTTAGAGAATTTGAGAAAAATTGAAAAAATATTAAGAGTTGAAGAAAATGCAGAGAATAATTGTGTAGAGAATTAATGATATATGTAAATGAATTAGGAGTGAGGTAACATATTTATTGAATTTTTTTATATTTAAATTGCCGATTTAATCCGGTTCGAAATCGTCGGTTTAATCCTATTTGGAACCGCTGGTTCATGATTTTTTAAAAATATGAACCTGAACCAAACTGCAGAAGGACGGTTTGGGTCCAGTTTGAAACCGATTCTGGTTCGGTTCAGATTCAAAACCGGACCGTGGCCACCCCTATATTTAACTGTTGCTATTGATATGTGAAATGACTAATAAGGGTATATATTATATAATTTATTTTATTATTTAAATAAATATAAAATTATAAATTTTTACATTATATTATTTATTTTATTATTAAATTAAATATATAATTATTAAATTAATATATTATATTATTTAAATAAAAATATAATAATTAATCTATTATATTAAATCATTTATTTTATTATTAAAATAAGAAAATAATTATTTTTTAAGATAATTAAATAATTTTAAAAATATAGATAAAATAATAAAATAATTATTATTGTTAATAGAAAAATTTATAATTAATTTTAAGTTTTTAGATATAAATAAATATTTTATATTTTATGTTATTAATAAAAAATATTTTAACAAAATTAAAATAGTTAATTAAAATATTAAAATTACAAATAAAAAATAAAAATATTAATAATATTAAATTTCAAGTTAAATAAAAAGGATAATATGGTCAAAATAAAAAATAAAACCAAATCAGCTATCAGCTGATGAGAAACAGCTCTAAAAATAGAGCTGATACAAACTGTAACTAATGGGTATCATATCAGTTGCCCATCAGCTATCAGCTCTATTTTTTTAAACTTGTCAAACATTATAATTTGCCTATTTAAATGTCTATCAGCTATCAGCTATCAGCTGCAGTCAACAGGTAAACCAAACGCCCCTTTAATCCCAAATGAAAATCTTATTTAGAAGATTTTTTTTTTTTAAATCAGAAGAATTTAAATTTAGTTCATTAAAATTAAAAAATTAGGCGTCGTTTGGTTCAAAATAGTTCAAATTTTTTGAGAAGTTTATGCTTAACATACAAAAAAGTTACAAAGAAAAAATAATTTTATAATAAAATTTAAAAAAAATAATAAATTAAAGAATAAATTAATAAATTATACTGCACTTTAAGTGCAACTTACTAAGTGCATTTCAGGTAAATAATTTCCGTGCATAAGTAAGATACAATGACTTCTCAAAGAGTTAATTTAATAATATAAATTAAATAAGATCATAAGAAAAATAAATAAGAAAGTTTTTTATATTTTTCAAGAAGTTCTACTTTTTTTAATCGACCTACCCAGCTAGACAAGGGCTAAAACGATTGGATGCAGAGGTTTAGTTTTTTAGCCATCGTTGAATCATCTCTCTATATATTAAGAGCAAAATGTACCAATAAAGAGAGAAAACAAAAAGCAACATGAAAGAGCTTGGCTTATATACTTGCCACATACATCTCGCAGTACAGTTTAGTGCTTTGGTAATTGCTCCCACATTCTGACGTACGTTAATGCATCTCAACTTCAATGTTTAATAGTACTCGAAGCTTTTTAACTACGTCCTCTGCGACGAGGCACACATATACGAGCCCACAGATGCTTACCGTTCACCAAGAATTTTGCTTTTGCTTGTCCAGTTAGTATCCTTGGTATCACCCACGAACTTGTCAATACCATCCTTCCATATTGTGGATCATGTCCTGCTTCTGCGCGTTCAATATAAACATCCTTCACCACTTCTCCCCATTTCCTGATGATATTAATAGGAAAAAAAAAAAAAAAAGAGAGTTGCTCAGGATATGAGAGGTAATTCCAGAGAGAGGGAAATGTCAATAATTTCTTACTTGGTAAAGAATCTAATAATTTCGTCACGGCTTAGAGGATAGCCCATTGAAAATGTCAGGAAAATTGTCCTGAATTCCTCCGGGGTTTCTGCAGGATTAAAGTCAATGGCATCAGGATTCAAGTTGGATTGACTCGTTGCCTCATTGGGCTCACTGCTGGAAGACCCTGCTAGGCCCTGTCCATAGGTCTTGGCCACTGGCCTGAAACCGGACTCATCTACTTCTACAGCGTTGGTCTCACCAAATATTTTGTCACAAACAGTTTCCATTACGTGCTCGTATCTCTTGTAGATGAAATCATGCTTATAGTAGAGGAATCTCCTGTTCATAGGCTCATCAATGAGGCCTAAAAACATCTGAGCTTGATCTGATGACCCTGTTGGTTGAATAGGATTTGGTTGTATGCTCTCTAAGCATTGCAATGCTTCGAGATATAAGGCTTCAACGGTGGTGTTGTCGAAAGAGTTTATTCCGCGAATTAGGTCGTGGTAGCCAATTTCCTCAAGTACTAGCCAAAGTGCAATCACTTTCTTCACCTGTATGGCATTTTTGCCCATTGAACACACCATCCTGTTGAAAAGCACTCTCTCCAGTGAATAGAAGAGTAGCAGATCAACAAGGCTGCAGCCTAATCCAGCCATGTTTGTTGTGTGAAGAGAATTCAATGTTTGATGATAAGGCTGGGATTAAGTGTGTTAAAGTTGGGTTATGCATTATGTATTAGACTTATATAGCGAATGAAGAGAGGAGACTCTTGGAGAATTGTGTACTTTTGGGATTCAAAGCATTTGATTGGAAAGTGGGAAATTATGTTGGAGACCGAAGTAGTTGTTGGTCAAGTTCTGTGATGTTCATAATTTTGTTCATTCTCAACATTGATTTCCCACATTCCAATACAGGTGAAGACAATTGAAAAAGAAACTGAAGAATTTATATTTTAAAAATGATAAATCAATTCTTGAATTTGATATGATAGCGCAACAAGATAAATGATCAAACTCTAATACCAAAAACCTTAAAAATGCATGTTCATTGTGGAGAGAGTTGGGGAAGCCAGCAGAATCAAGCAGATAAAGGACCAAAAACAAGAAGTTTATACGCAGAGGAAGATGCAGTATTGATGAAAACAGAACACTGTAAAACTGATAAGGTACAAATATAAAGCCATATTCACAAGGTATTTCACTCATAAGAAAAACTGCATCATTTATTGCTTCACCACAAACTTCAGCAATTCTATTCCTCCATTCGGATAATGCATCGAAGGCTTTCCCCTTTAAGCATGTAGTCAAAGGCCTTGTTGATCTCAGAAAATGGTATTGAATGGGTTATGAACTTTTCCAATTCAAGTTCCTGCAGAAAACATTATACAAGAAATCAATTAGTGCAAGGTTATTGTTGTTACTGAATTCTCGTCAATGCTGAAAATTTTGTTTCACTGAATCGTGTAATCGCTAGCTAACTTACTTTGTTCATATATTTCTCCACAACTGAAGGGAGGTCAGAGCGAGGCTTGTAGTTTCCGAAGAAGGTACCCTTGAGAGTCCTTTCGTTTAGAACATTCATAGGGTGAGTCTTGAAGACAGCATCTTTATGGGGCACTCCCACGAGGACTGCAACACCCCAACCCTAATAATAACAATTTTGAGTTTATCAGCTCATTAAAATTGGAATGTTTTTGATAAAGCAAGAGTTTGAAACTGAGAGCTAGCCAGCATTTGTACATACATCATGGACACATTCAAATGCAGAGATCATGGCATCAATGTTTCCTGTACATTCAACACTTCTGTCTACTCCTCCATCAGTCATCTCAGCAATCACCTAACCATCAATGAGCAAATTTTTAAGAAAACCTTCATCAAATGCAATGGCAAGAACAAAAGCCCTCTTGGCATTTCTATTGTAGTTTTTGTTCTTAACTATGTTGTGTCCAAAGGATTTCTCCCAAACTGCCAATAAATATGATTTCAGAGAAGTTCTAGGGACAAACCTCTTGAACTGGCTTCTTATGGTCCTTTGGGTTCACAAACTCATTCACCCCAAACTTCTTTGCTGTTCACAAACAAACAGGCAACTCAGTGAGATGGCCAAGAGATGCTAATTATCAGTTGTAGAATATATTGTTCAAGAAAAGGGATGGTTCACCTTCCTCGAATCTTGCCGAGTTCAAATCAACACCAATTATCCTTGAAGCCCCAGCACTTCTAGCCCCTTCAGCAGCCTGATCACATTGAAACAGAATACAGATTAATATTTGTGGAAAAAAGGAAAATGACAAAATCAATTTGCATCAAAGATGCTCACAGCAAGGCCTACAGCTCCCAGTCCAAACACAGCCACGGATGAGCCCTTTGGAGGCTTTGCAACGTTGACGGTAGCACCAAAACCTGACAAACAATACCCAAAAATTTAATTCATCATGTACAAGAAAAGCACTGGAAAGAGATAAAAGAGGGTTTTATTTATTTATTAATTTTAAAGTTCTGTACCTGTGGAGATTCCACAACTGAGAACACAGACTTTGTCAAGAGGAGCCAAGGGGTTGATCTTGGCAAGACAGCCAACGTGAATCACAGTATACTCACTAAAGGTTGAGGTCCCAACGAAGTGATAAATGGGCTTGCCATTTATAGAGAATCTTGATTTTCCATCATTAAGCATCACTCCTCTATCTGTATTTATCCTGAGGAGGCTACACATGTTGCTCTCTTCTGATTTACAGTGAGCACATTCCTTGCATTCCCCTGTGAACACAGGGAGAACATGGTCTCCTGGTTTGAGATCTGTCACACACTCACCCACACTCTCGACAATTCTACTCCACCAAAATTTAAGAGAAAAAAGGGCAGAATATAATTAGATATAGGAAAGATCCTAGGAATTTTCAGATGGATCAACATGGCAGAGATCAACTTACCCTCCTGCCTCATGACCATATATTCTAGGGAATAAAGGATTTTGTCCCTGAAACACAGAAAGTCTCCAGTTTATTAACTATATATCAAAGAAACAGATGCTAATGGCAATGTGGTTAATTTAATTACCTTAGCTTCCCAGAAGTAGACATCAGTATGGCATAAAGAAGTGAAGAGGATCTTCACACGAACTTCATTAGCCTGTGGAGGTGCCACCTCCACTTCTTCAATCACCAGTGGTTTCCCAGCCTCCCAAGCCACAGCAGCTGCAAAAGGAGAAAAAAACAAAAAGATTAAACCGATAAAATCAACACCACATTACTTTGGACATGTACCCATCTATCTACTAGATAAACCATAAAAATGCTTATCAAAGTGAACAAACAGAACCCACAACAGAGAAAATGGATATTTCTTGCATACCTTTGCAACGTATGACCTTTCCAGCCGTGCTTGCCATATTTTTGCTTTCCTTGACAATCCAAATACAAGACAAGAATTTGATGTTTATAGAGAAATAAAGGGTTTTACGCTTTGGATAAGAGTTCTAAAACTGTTCGTAACTTTTAAGCTAAGCTCTTGGTGGGAAATAGGAGAGTATACGAAATGGTATTTATAGCAGGAGATTAAACAAAGCAGTGTAAAGGTGATGTAAAGGTGATGCTTCGTTCAGAGTTGGCTATTAGACTTTAGGATTAACCTTTTATCTTTGATGGAAAAACAGTAGGCTAATCCAAAACCAAAACCATTTCCAGATTTTAGTTCCTGGTTTTGCTGTTGAATTATCATCAGTATATTTTGGCAAGTTGGTTATTAAGTTATAAAAAAATATAGTACGAAAATAAAGTAAAAATATAAAACTTCAACGTGATGTCACCAATGTGTAGTTGTGAGTTGTGTTGCCAAGAATTTTCTTTGCTTATTTATTTTTTTTTCATTAATGAAATATAAAATTGGAATTAATTAAAATTTTATAGTTTTATTTTAAGTTAAATCGAATTCTTACAATTCTTTAAATAGTCTTAAATTTTTTATATAAAATTTTAAATGACAAAATTAATATTGGGTTTGTGTTTAAATTACACAAATAATGAAAATTTTAAATTTATATAAGAAGTAAAAATATTTCTCAGTAAGGTTTTATAACTAATATTATATTTATAAAAATGCCTTTTCATATTTACAAATTTAATTTTATTGTATGATTCAGCTATAAGTAATTAAGTTATACAGTATTGTCTAATCTGATTTAATCTAATAATTAAAGATATATCATTTATTTGATAGGTGTTTAATTAAAATTTCTACTCTTTTAAATTCATTATTAAAATAAAATTAAGTTATACGTTGTTAAAAGATAATTATTAAATTTTCTAATAAATCCCCACTTGGATAGCCCATTAATTTTCTTTAATAGATTCCAACACACAGACATCATATAATAAGAAGCATGTATATATAAACCACTTAAATTTTCTAATTAATCCCCACTTGGATAGCCCATTAATTCTCTTTAATAGATTCCAACACACAGACATCATATAATAAAAAGCATGTATATATAAACCAAGGGAGGTGTGAACAAAAGCACAAAGTATAAAAGAATTAGGGATAATTAATTATTTAATTAGATGAAGTTACCATATTAAGAAATAAATTTAACAATTGGCATCCATAGTTATTATAGTTTTTTCCTAACTGTCTTTTGGATCTTGGGAAATCAATGCATTTTCATTTTGGAATCATATCTTCTTGTACATGCCGTTACAGGCAGGAGGCAGCCTGTTGATCCTGAGGCAGGTTTCACTCGGGGTTGGTTGTTTCCTTTTTTCTTTTTTAATATTTACAAAAAAAAGTTTTGACTGAATTTTTTTTATAATTTAAATATAAAATCGGAGGCAAAGACTTAATAGATGACAATGATTAGAGGTGGTTTTTGACGGTGAGTGCCCCAGAACTTACACCCCAATTATTCATGAACCCACAGCACAGCCGCAGGAACTAGCCTGACCTAGGCTACTTGATTTGAATATGATCTTATCAGGGCGTTTCTGGTGAGATTTTCCTCTTCATGGTCTCACCATAACGCTACAAATTTGAGATACCTTCTAGTCAAGAACAGCTTCATCTGTAATTCTAAATTGTCCATTTATCTTTCTATTTTTTGTTATGTTGATTGACCAAATCCTCACATTCAGCTTCTTTATCAACAAATCAATTTCTCTCCTGGGGATTCTTAAGATATAGCTAAAGAACCCATTTTTATTGTCTGTTGGCTCTGACTTCCTAATTGACATTTGGTTTCAGTCAAAAACGACCTCTTGCAATCTTTGGGATGCCACCGGACTTTGGTGTAGCCGGAGGGCGGATATGTAAGGTGGTGTCAGAAAAGGGAATTAGCGCTTTCCACATGACCAGAGGACACATTGGCATGAGCTCTCTGCTCCACACGAGTTCGACCATAAGATGACTTCACCAGGCTCATTTCCTTCAGCAAATGATGCCAGCCTCATGCCCAAGTCAAGGTTAGGAATATTGTACGAGGAAATTCTGGCAAATTACTGATCCAATGATACAATCCCCCCAAATAAAAAAAAAAAATCATCCAAAACAGTTGTGCAATCCTGGAAAAAAGAGGCCAGAAAAAGATCAGGAGATCTTCAGGATCGACTTGATAAATAACCACAACATTGTCCAAAGGAAAATTAACAATTCCCAGTATGTAGAGTGAATGGCTAAATTATGATATTAAAATTTGAAGACTGGGCAGGGAAGATTATGGGTTTGAGAGAACGAATGGTACAAAGGAAGATTGCATAAATATAACAAAAGATCAATTTATAAATAACATACTATTTGTCGAAATATACAAAAAAAAAAAAAGTTTGCGAATAATTTGGATATGGCAAAAATGACTATCAACCACAATATGCGAATAATCTAATGGTTTCCAAGATAATGAATCTCCATCCTTTGCCAGCTTTATTAGCATTATTACTTACCATAGTCTTCTATATTCTTCAAAGTCTTGCATTACGGAGCTGTTGCTTTAGCATTGGGCGAATATATTCCTGGTAGCCATCAGGCACAACCGAGTCATTTAAAGGATCCTTCCATGCTTCTTCATAGAGTTTTGGATACACATTTCCATCATAGCGACCAAGAACCGAGCCAAGGAAGTGATCAGTATAGTTAAATGCATCAACAAGTGCAATTGCATTTGGACGGACCTAATCCATGAAGCAGCATATTCTTAGGCAGCATAAATGAGAGGATAAGTAGAATGAATTAAAAAAAATACAGGAAACTAACCTTGGAATACAAAGATCTGAGATGATCATTTGCAAGGGAAGCTTGCTTGGGTATGATGCATCCAGTGGATAGAAAATCGCCCAGATGTTTGTGAAGGAGGTTCAAAGCATAAATATAGCAAAGAATCTGCAACTGTTGTTTCACTCCTTTCCCTGGTATATCTTGTTGCAATTTTTCAATGAACCTGGCAATGAAAGAAAGTTTGATAAATATACAAGCAAAACAAAAAGGATCACCAAGAATGAGCATCAGCATCCAAATTATTCCCCAGCCGACCCCTCACCTTCCACCCCGCAACAAAAAAAAAAAAAAAAAAAAAAAAGGAAACAAGGATTCATAGGTTTTTTATTCTAAAATAGATTTCACCAAAACATGCAAAAAGCATGGCCATAAACATACTCCTTTTTCAGAGGGGAAATTTAGTTCATTCACTTGATACAGGCCAGTAGAATTAACATCATGTGCTACAAACTGTGCTGAAGATGTAGATTCGATAGGGTATTAGGGGCTTTAGGGCAAGAAACAAATTCTCAAGATTTAAAGAGAGAGAACCAAATTCTCTAAATTCTTGGCTTCGATTGGAAAATATCATTTATAATGAAAGTATTTAATTTAATTCTCACACAATCACATAATTTTTGGGATAATTTCTATTTCTTTTAAAATGATTTTTTAAAGTTAAAAATAATTAAAATTTTCCCTATTAGGTTTCTAAAAATGAGAATTGACAAAAAAGAAATCAATTGGATTATAAAATTCTAGTCTCCTAACAGGGGACTAAATCTCAATAATAATCATATTAATCAAAACTACTAAAATCCATCGAAAAGACATGTAGTTTTGGTAAAATAACTACTCCAATTACTACTAGGATTAGGAATCCTTAAACAAGAAACCCTACTTAAATACTAATTAGGAATCCTAAATCAATTAAAAATTCCAAAGTAATAAAATACTAAACCTAATAGAATCCTATAGCATATTGTTTAATTCAATTCTATTACAAACTTTAGAATTCATTTGAAATGAATTAGAATTCATTTAAAATGAATTTCATTATTTGATATGATACAACTTAAAATGTAGAATTCAATTGAATTCCATATAATTTATTTTTGATATAATTTCAGAATTGAAATTTACAAAAGTCCTCATTTCCTAAACTACCCTCAAGAGAAAAATTTAAAAATTATAATTTTCTATAGAATTCAAAAAAAATCTCTTGCCTAATAAATTTATAACTAACAACTAACAAACAAACAATATAGAAATAAATATAAAATAAATTCATGTCTCATAATATAGGAGATTTGTATAACAATATAAATAGTGTCATTACTAAGTGCATAATAAGCTTAGATATTAAAAAGTTAGGAAAAATATAAAATATCTTATATAGTTATTCAGACATATTAACAATAAATAGCTAGAAGTAATAGTACTTATTGGGTGTAGTAAATTTTATTTATTACTTTAGTGATCAAAGTTTCAAAATGAATAATTTTAGCATGCGAGTATATAAAAAGATGAATGATTAAGAGGAAATTTTTTTGATAAGGGCATTTTAGTCTAAAAAATGTTGTTATGTAAGTTCTGCATAATTCATTTCAAATTCCGTCAAATTTGATAAAAATTGGTTGTAGTTAGAACCAATTCCTAGAATTGAATTCTTGGAATTGAATTCTTTTTTTTTTTTTTTTTAAGCCAAACACAAAAAACATGGAATTCAATTGAATTCTACAAAATTTTGTGGAATGGAATTAAACCAAACAAGATTCCTAAATAATAGAAATTTTATATTCCTAATTTTACATGGAATATAATTTCTAAATTGTATGTTCCAATACTGCATCAGCTGGCCAGTTTCTAGGAAGAAATGCCCATGCTGTCAGAATTTTGAAGTTAACAGCTAGGTGTTCCCTATATTTTAAGTGAAAGGAACAAGGTGATGATACCATGAACTGTTAAAGTTGAAAAGTAAATATGAATCAACAGCATAAAGAGGCTAAGCCTACTTGGAAACAACAATCAACTGGCAATGAGCAATTGCAGCCTCAACAAGATCAGCTGACAGTTCCAGAAAACCTGAAGCAAGACAAATAATAAGTGGGAGCACATAATCTATATACAACATACTACAGTAACTTTGAATTAAAAGACCAAGAGAAACCACTCTTGACCTTATCTGCACAGCAGAACATATGGACAAGAGGCAGCGAAATATATAATTTCATAATCAAATTCTTATCTCCTTTTCAGTTCATCCAAACAAGTAAAAATTGCTAACTGAAAATCTATTAAATTAGTTCCCCATAAAGAATGATAAATCAATGGAGAGAAGATATACCCTCTTCAGGATTCTGAAACTTGCTAAGGCTTTGAGCACAGGCAACGCACATCCTAACAGCCCTGGCTTCAAACGCCTCCAATATTACACTAGGCTTTAACCAATCCTCAGCTGCAACAGAGGAAACACATATCATTAAGAACGCACATATCCACATCGTAGAAAAGTTAGTTGGGACAAATTAAAATCTGAGCGTAGTAATCAATCCTTGTGAACCCATATTGACCAGATAGCAAAACAAACATTCATGTGTATAAAGCTTAAATTATGATGTCATTCAGTATATACTTAATCCACTTAACGTTCATTTAAGTTTTAACAATTACATGAAATAGTATAATGACAGCATGAAGCAGCACATGATAGAGGGGAAAATAATGAAATTGATACCCTTTTGAACACTGCAGCGACTCTGCAAAAGATCCTCTGCCCGTGCCATATAAGCTGTTGTTCCCACAGGCTTCTTTCCAGAACCCAGCTGAGAAACGGTCTTCATGAGAAATCTAGCAACCTGCAAAAAGAATTTTTAGGCAGAGTATCAGTAACAGTTTAAAAATAAAATTCAAATCCAGTAACCAATACTCATTTCCATCATGCAACAAACCAACAATAGGTTCACCACGTATATACATAACCCAATTTGTCCTGGATCTCTTTTGTGCAAGCATGTCCCAAATCTAGCTATGCTAAATGAATAAGAATGTAATGGAAAATCAGCAGAGAGTGCTGACTTCAATAAATGGAATTTAACTACAACTTCTTCCACTCAAATGAAATTTCCTAGAAGTATAAGGATCAGGAGACTTAATTTATAGTTGGCCCCCTTATGCAGGACTGTCAGATTACTAAATAGAAATTTTAGGATTTAGTATAGCATGCATTCAGTCATGACTACAAAAGTATTCTTATGGATTCGTCAATTTTAGACGACTATTGATTGAATGGGCAATAATGTTAAATATTCAGACTTTTTTTTTTTGGTCATATGTGGTTGTCTGGTTCTTATCCTTCCACATCATAACCCACAGTGCTCCTTAATCATATTCATTTATTCATGTATCAAAAAAGAGCGACAACAATTCATGTTCCATAAACCTGTAAAAGCAGCACAACATTGTCTCCTTCATATGTACAGGCTGGAACATATACAGCAAACAACTCAGGAAGCCCACTGGAGCTAAGGTAACCATGTCCCCCACAAAGTTTCCTACATTCTTCAATGGCATCCTGCAGCCAAAATGAGTCCCTGTTAAATGAAAGTTTCTTTTTCTTCTTCCTTATCTTTTTGGTGAGTGGGGATGTTGAAGACTGGAGGGGAGATGGAGAGATATTTAACAAAAGCTAAAGAAAAAGGAAACTGACAAATGAGTTTTAGGGGGGTAAATTAGTAACAGCGACGTACAGCAGTTGCAGAAGTAGTTAAAGACTTTAAACCAGCAGTACATGCATGAGCTTCAGGCAATGTTGAGAAATCATTGGCTTGCAACCTCTGGGTCACATCCAGATAAAGCCATTTCAACCATTCACCAACAAATCTGAAAGCATATGCAGAAGCAAGCAATGGGAAGAGTCTACTTTGCTGAGTTTTGTAATCAATCACCTGAAAAAGATAAGATATCGGGAACATTAGATACATTTCTCAAGACTTTATTCCTAACTTGAAACAAGTAAACAGAAATTTCAACTTTCAACAACATTTATCATGAAAAGTACAGCATGGAGCCACTCCAACATGCTAAGGTACAAAAACATGCACAAGACCAGTAAGACTTTGTCAGATTTCACAAACAAATATAGCAGTATTCACAAAGCTTCCATTAAGATTGTAAGGAGTCATGAGGTGATCTCAAAAACAAGGGAAATTGACCGTACAAGGGTGAGGAAGAAACAAAAATTACTAAAATTGGGTGTGATGTGAAAAATTTACCTGATTAGGGTGAGAAAAGTCAGGAGCGTTTAAAACGCTAATAGTAATAGCGTTTTAATGTCCAAAACGCTATTAACAATAGCGTTAAAAAAAAACGTCAAACACGGAAACTATTCAATTTTTTTAAAAAAAAAATATAAAGAAATTAAAATTTTTTAATATTTTAAATAAAATATAAATATTATTTTAATAAATAATATTATAATAATTAATATTATATATTATAATATTTTTACTATAAAAAATTATTATTTTTATTTAAAATTAAATTTTAATTAAATAAAAAATTAAAATATAAAATATTATTTATTAAAATAATATTTTTAATTTATTTAAAATATAAAATAAAATAATTAAAAATTTAAAGAAAAATTGAACGCTACTTATAGTAGCGTCCAATTTTTCTTAAATTTTTTAATTATTTATTTTTTTAATTTTAATTTTATTAAATTTTAATTTAATTTTAAATTAAAAATATTATTTATAATAAAAATTTAAAATATATAATATTAAATATTATAATTTTATTTATTAAAATAATATTTTTAATTTATTTAAAATATAAAATAAAATAAATAAAAATTTAAAGAAAAATTGGACGCTACTTATAGTAGCGTCCAATTTTTCTTAAATTTTTTAATTATTTATTTTTTTAATTTTAATTTTAATTTTAATTTTATTAAATTTTAATTTAATTTTAAATTAAAAATATTATTTATAATAAAAATTTAAAATATATAATATTAAATATTATAATTTTATTTATTAAAATAATATTTTTAATTTATTTAAAATATAAAATAAAATAATTAAAAATCTAAAGAAAAATTGGACGCTACTTATAGTAGCGTCCAATTTTTCTTAAATTTTTTAATTATTTATTTTTTTAATTTTAATTTTTATTTTATTAAATTTTAATTTAATTTTAAATTAAAAATATTATTTATAATAAAAATATTATAATATATATTATTAAATATTATAATTTTATTTATTAAAATAATATTTATATTTTATTTAAAATATAAAATAAAATAATTAAAAATTAAAAAAAAAGTTGGACGCTACTATAAGTAGCGTCCAACCTTTAAATTTTTTTTTAATTAATTTTTTATTATTTAAAGGAAAACTGGACGCTATTTTGAATAGCGTCCAGCTTTCCTTTCAAACTTTTCATCCAGACGCTATTATAAATAGCGTCCGGACTATAGTTAGCCTTTTGCACTCAACCCGTCCACCTAAGCACAATTCACCCATTTTTTGTAATTAATTTCAAAATCACCTGTTTTGGTAAATTTTATTTTTGATTACCCCTTTTTGGTAATTAACCCCAAAAACAAGCTTTCAACAACATTTCCCAAAATTTGAGCCATATGGTAGAACAAATCATGCATCCCAGTTACCAAGAAAATCATCTGTAGCAAGTTTGCTCACATATTTTATTAAAATCATTTCCCTGTGAAGAAAGAATTTTGCAGAAGCAATTATAGCAAGTTTTTAAGATACCTGGGTCTCAACACCACCATCCTGAGGACCAAATTGTCTGCGGACAGCACTATACCTTGTAGCAATACAAACTGCCCGTGACAATGCAGAGGAAGCATCAGATACAATTGTCTGCCGCACATACACCATAGTGCCATAAATCAGCTGCCGTGGAACATTAGATTGCACACATTTCCCTTCCCTTGTAACCCGCATTACCCTGTAGCATTGAAAATTTTTCATATAGAAATTAAAAAAAAAAATGATGATGATGAAGATAGCGGACATTTGGTGTATGAAAGGCTACCATTCAAACTTTGCCTATCCTCAAAAGTTTGAATATTACAGTGACAGTTAGAAACCACCCACCTATTTGATTCTAATTTCACAAGTTGGAGGCAAATTCAAGATAAATAATTATAACTATATGAAAAAATATGAAACTTCAACCCTTTTGGAATGAAGAGGGAGAGAGAGAGGTCATGAGAACCTACCGCATCAACATTTGGTTCCTTGGAATACGAACATTATCAAATCTTAAAACACCATTGTCCATGGTATTATATGCCCCAGTCCCAAATTTCATTCCAATATCACCAACTGTTATGCCTGGAAGAGGCATGTGATCATCCAAACTCCGAAGTTGGACAATAAAGCCTGCAAAATTTTTCTTTTCAGATAAATACTCATAGTGAAATTCCAAAACATGAAATTCGGAACAAGGGCTGTCGGTACTTACCATGTACTCCATGCTCTTGACCTTCAGTTATAAGACGCGCATAAACAACAGCATGTGTGGAAACTTTACCCAATCCACCAGGCCACCACTACAAAACGAAGGTAAAAAATCTCCGATAACAGAGATTGAAAATTTTCATTTATTTATTGTTTCATATTTTCATGTATACTTTAACTTGCATCACATGTACATGCAACCAACTTAAAAAGAAAAATATGAACATTTATCCTGTGAATGAAATGGAGATGGCTAACACAAAATTAATCCATGCTAACACAAAATTAATCCATCTCAAGTAATGTGGTCAGACTCTAATCAAAATGTTTACTCACTTTGCTTGAAGTTAGTGTAGGACTATGAATGACAAATTCATCTGACTCAGGATCAAATGTTGCAGTAGTTTCAAGCCCTTGAACATTAGAGCCATGACCAAGTTCAGTTTGTGCATAGCAGCCAATTATTTGCATCTTGTATGCCAAAGGTAGCCACTTCTGTTGTTGCTCTTCAGTGCCTTGTCCTTTAATTGCTGGAACAAACATTCCCTGCCCAGCACCAGCGAAAGAGAGAGAGAGAGAAAGAGAGAGAGAGAATTAGATGGTGGGTACATACTAAGGATCCTTTATAATGTATTCAGAAATCAACAAGAGAATACCTTGACCTTTTAATATCAAATCTCTGGTACTTATATGATAACAACTCAGAGATTTAGTAAGAGACTGATGCCAGTTTTCCAGTGTCTTCCAATGTAACTAACGTGCTTACGGAAATTTGAATGCAAAACAAGGAGCAAAACTTACCCAGTGAAGATCCGTAAAAGCAGGTTCATCCACATAAAACCTCATCTCACTTGCCTCTTCTTCTGTAATAATGAAACTTGGATGATTAGACAATAATCAAAAACATTTTTAGTTACATGCAGTGAAAAAACACAATTAAAGACCCACCAGAAAGGCGAAGCTCAATGATACGTTTCCATGCATGAGCCGCTTTCCCCAAAGTGTTTTTAAACAATTCCTTCCTGCTTAGCATTGCTCTGTTATCCTTTCGGAAAACCTGGAAACAATATATGACAAGGACAGTCAGATTGTGATAAGGACAAGCATCAAATGCCAAAAGCAACCGATGTAGGTTAAAAAAAAAAAATTATGGTGGCAAAACAACATGGAATGCTCAATTACCATTATGGTCCTGCTGAATTTGGTCCTGAGAAAGAATTTGGGGGAAATATTAAAAATATTAAAAAGCCCCAAACTTTATCACTTTTGCACAAATTGACTGTTCCCAATACTCACAGTCAAACCTGCAACCACGCGGTTGCAAGTGCAAGATTTATGCCATTGTACCGAGCACTGAGAGAAACCAAAAAGAACCAGATTTGCTACCTAAGATTTTCTAAAGAAAAATGCTGAAGCTCAAAATTTAGAAATCCTCGTCAAGATGAGCAGACTCTCAACTAAGCGATCCAAAATAGAAATTAAAAAAGTTTAAAAATAAACATCAACGGAAGAATGAGGGCGAATTTGAGTGCTGGTAAAAGCCTGCCTTTAACAACAAGCATTCTCCTGTTTCAAAATTGATAACAATTTGACCAGAAAACCAAAGAAAAACCTGAATGCTTGATTACTACTCAGCACAACAGTTCTAATTTCCCGCTATTTCATCTTTCCAGTTAAATATCAGGTCAAAACAATTAAACCTTAAACGCAACTTTGATAAAATGACCATAACAGGCAGCAAAATCAAAATCCGAAGGTGGCAACAAGTCAAGAAATTATACTGCAATTTTATACGACCAGCTTAGTCGCCCAAGGAATTACTATCCCCAAGTAAAATTAAAATTTTTTTAGAATCGAAACAGATTTGCGATTTGAAGGGGAAAAAAGCATCAGCTAGCCTTGAAACCTGCCAAATTTCGCACTCTCAAAGATGCTGAACACGAAATTGTGGACAAATTTCTTGAAAATTCAAGGAAAAACTGAGAGACGGCGAAGGAAATTACCGGATCGCTGGCGACGAGACGAGCCATGCGATCAGAGACATCGAAGGTGTGGCGGGAACCAGCCCAGACGATCTTCATCTCGTCGACATTGAACTGAGCCCTGTTCCTCTCGGGAGCCAAGTGATCGACGCCCTCCATTGTCGGTCAACGGAATCCAACAACCCTTGATATTGTAGCTGAAAAGATTGGTATGTGTCGTACTTAGCAACGTAAGAAAAGAGCAATACTATTAAATGCAACGAACGGAGGAGGGTAATAAGACATTTATACAGATGAGAGATTTCATTGTCGTGTTTCCCAATGACTTTTTTTTATTATTATTATAGTTACTTTTGAAATAAAAATATATATATATATTGTTTGTATTCTTTGTTTGGTCGGAGCTGAAGCTATGGTGTGGAAGCAGATTATGGTTGATTTTTCGTTGCTCCTTATTTTTCTTGCACTGCATGCCTGCGTCCACTTTCTTTTTTTAGGTCTATTTTATAGAAAAGAAAGAAAAATGGGTGAAATTATAAAAAATAATAATATCAATAATAATAAAGTTTTTTTTAATGAAAAATGAGGAGAAAAGAATTTATTTATTTATTTATTTTATATTTTTGGATATCACAGCATGAGTATGATAAGGGTTCTGACTTATTTTGGTATTAGAGTCTAATTATATTTGTATTATATATATTTTATTGATAATTAAGAGAGAAACTTTCAATCTCTGATATTTCTCTTAATCTCTGTATCACTGTTTTCTGTCATCTTCTCTTATCTTGATATTAAATAAAAAAATGACATAAATGAAAAATTAAAAAAAATTAAGACATAAATGAAAAATTAAAAAAATTAACATTATTTTTTTTTCTCAATTTAGTTAGAAAATAAGATGATTCAAAATGGTTTTTATTATTATTCACACAAATTTTTATAAATCTATATTTTTCTTTTCTTTTTATAAAACAAGAGAATTTGATTTTTACTTTTCTTTCCCTTTCTTCTTTCTTCAAAATTGTTTTCTTTTTGTAAATTATTTTGGTCTCTTTTCTTCACTACAAAAACGTGCGGAGAAAAATATTATATCATAAAAATTATAAATTTTAAAATAATAAATGAGAAGGTTTAATTTTAAGATTTTTTTTAATTTTTATATTTAAAAAAAATAAAATTTTAATTAATTAAATATCTTATTTTTAGTATGATTCTATTTTTGCTAACGGATTCACTTGAATAAAAGAGAGGCCAATGACCCCTCTTTTTTTCTTAAATTACTTTTATATATTTATTTAAATTGATCATTCATAAATTTAACTCTAAAAATCAATTAACTAAATAAATTATTATGTACCTATAGTGTAGATATAAATTTTATTTTTCTAAATTTAAGATGTGATTGCTCTTATATGAGCATTAAATATATTAATTTTTAAGACATCAAATATATTATATAATTTCCCAAGAAAAACTTTTTCTAAATCGACTAGTGTTTATGCACCAAATAATTTGAGATCCTTTTACGCATGACTACCACTATGTTTGGAAAGAAAGAAAAATAAGGAAAGAAAATGTAAGAGGAAAATATCTTTATTTTTTATTGTTTTTATTTGGATTAAGTAAAAAATAAAGAAGGAAGAAAAATTTATAGGAAAAATAAAAATATTTTATCTTTTTCTACTCTCTCTCCAAAATGAGAGGAAAGTAGGATAAAAATATTCAAAATTATAAATATAACTATATATTTTATAATTTTTTTTTTTAAATTTAGGGTCAAAATTATAATTTTATTATTCATAAAATGATTTTTCCTTCAATATTTTCTTTTCTCGATCCAAATAAGAGAAAAGAAAATAATTTTTATTTTCATTTCTTATTTTTCCTCCTTTATTTTCCTTTACTTCTAAAAAGTTCCTAAACATAGTGTCAAAATGATTTGATCTTTTCTCATGTGCTAATACATTATGCATGACGTTTCCAATGAATTTATTTAAAATAAATCATTTAAAATATTAAAAAAATTCTTATATAATCATATATAAATTTTTATTTTTTTAAAATAAAAAATTTTTTAAATTAAATATGATTGAATTCTTTCATTCTAAATATTAGAATTAAAAAAATTAATTAAATTAAAATTTTATAAAATTCTACATTTCAAATAAGGGGAATATGAATCTTATGAATCTAAATACAAAATGTGACTCAAATTTTTAATTAGAAAAGAAGAAATTGCAAGAAATAAAAAAAATTTAATTTTTTTTAGGGTTTTTGATATCCATCAAGAGTATAGTTTTTGCAGTGACAAAAAAAGCAAATTATTTATCTAATGAAATGTAAATTACTTGTTTGAAAAGTAAATTATTGAATAAAAAAATATAAAACTTTTTACTTTTGCAAAATAAATTGTTCTCAAAATGGCAAATGACTTTGTCGGACAAAAGTATACTATTATGAAAAAAAAAAAAAAAAAACTTGAGTTTGAAAGTAAGTAAAATTAAATTTTTTTTTTAAAATAGAAACTTCAATTTATAAAGAAAAATCTTCAAAACAAAATAAGCCTAAGAGAATTTGATGGCTCAATCAACAGATAAGGACTAACATAATCAACAGATTCTCGAGCGCAAACATGGGCAGCTCGATTTGCTAGTCTAGGAACCTAGCTCAAGGAAACATTGACAATTTGAGAAAACAACATCTTACAATTACAAATAAGAAGGCCAAATTCTAAATGATCCTCCTCCTCAAAAAGCATAGCATAAAACACAACTTGAGAATTAACTTCAAGATCCACTTCCTGCACAACATGGTCTAACAGCTAGCTTAAAGTCTCTTTTAAACTCATAACTTTAGCAAAATTTGGAGACATGCAATCTTGAAACAACATGATAGACTAGTAATGAAATCACCCTAGCTATGTCTTAATACCACCCCATAACCAGATTTAAGAACTTAAGGGAAAATTTCAGCATCAACATTACACTTAACCTAACCACCCTTTGAATTTTTCCAACTAGACCTAACTGAAGTATTCCTTGAATTGGAAATATTAGAACCTAACCCAACTCTACTCTCCACCCAATCATTCAAGAATCCTTGAGCAGAAGACATAACATTGAAAGGAGAGAGTGATTTACCTTGCCAAATCCAAAGATTGCGAACATTGCCAGATAACAATGCAAAACAAACCCAAAATGGGTATAGAAGCATCCATCTAGCGAGAAAATATTTCCTCAAAATTTTCATCATTTAGAGAAAAACCAATGCCTAAAACATTCCAACAAGCAACTACAAGAGGGCAAAACAACAAAGAATGAGTAATATCCTCCGAACTGTCACCACAGTGATAGGTCGGGTCCAAATTAATTCTCCGTCTGGTTAAATAACACTTAGTGGGCAATACATCTCTATAAGCTCTCCAAAGGAAATTTTTTACCTTTGGAGGAATGTGCAAACTCCAAAGACTCTTCCAATTAATCCCAATCGACACACTAAACATAGTTCCATTATGAGGGAGAAGGAAATTATATGCTGATTTTAATAAATAATTTCCTTTGCGCTAAATTTGTCTGTCACACATAACCGAAGCACTCAAAGGAATCTTAAGAATGAAGTTAGCAACATCAGAAGGGAACACATTACTCAATAAAAATAAATTTCAACTCCTTGTACCTTCCTCAAAAAAGTCACAGACCCTAAAATGCTCTGTTCCTGGAACCATCGGTGAGGGAATATAAAAATTATCATCGACAGGCAACCAAGGATCAAACAACACACAAGCATCAAACCCATCACCAATCCTCCATCTAATACCCTGCAACAATAATTCTTTAGAAGACAACAAGTTCCTCCATATATAATGTGACACCCCTCACCCGTCTAGAGTGTAGCAGAGTAAGGCATGTCACACTCGGTACCGGAGCACCCTATCTTATCTTACTTTATTCCTTTAATAATTTGTTCTCATTATATTTTAATATTAATTATTTTTCGACGGAGAAATCAACGGAGTTTCTCCTATTTTACTATCGTTTGACGTGTTTCACTATTTACCTGTTTGAAATGTTCAATAATATTTTAAAATAAAAATCTTATCATTTCATGCATCATCTATATATTTCAATTCCGTATTTAATCCATACAATTTCATTTATATCCATTTCCATACATTCCCATTCATGCTCAACTCATGTATGAAAATTTTAAATCTTCATTAATTTACATGATATACAATTTAATCACAAATGAATTAACAGATTTATTAATTTACATCCCACACCTATTAATTACATTTTCATAATTTACATTACAATATTATAACTAAGCATTTTATACAACATACAAATTATGACCTATATGGACTCTATCTAATGCATTGCTGAGGAGGTGATAACCTTGAATACTCTACAGATCAGAATTCTAAAATCTCTGTTTAGTATTCATTGGCTTTACCTTTAGTACCTGCGCAAGGAAATAAATCTATCGTGCTAAGCATTACTACTTAGTAGTGCAATAATATAACAAAGAAAATAATATACAAAATACAAATGGAAATAAAACATGGTTCAGATAATTTAGATCTAATTATGCTTCAATAAGGTTTCTAACCTTTAATATTTTTTTTCCTAATTTATTCCTCTTTGGTGGTACTTAGTTCATAAGGTTACAATAATAATATACAATATACTAATATTCTAATAGCATTATTCTTAACTTAATATTATTAAGAAAGGTACATTTGTAACATTTATTTAAATTATATTTCTATTATTAATATTTTTGTATCCTTTAATTCAAAACCTTCTAGGTTATCTTAAATTATTTCATAATAATTAAAGTTTCTAGTGCATTCAATAATAGATAACTTTTTTTTTTTATCATCAGTCCAGTTCATTTCAATTCTTTATAGCATTTTATAAATCGTTTTCTTGATGATTTTGAGCCTTTTTTTATTGTAATAATTCTTATTCTTTATCTTGATATTTAAGTTCCTTACTTCCTTTAATGATCAATTCAATTACATTTATACTTTTCTATGCCCAAGTAACCTATACAAATTGATCGAACTGGATAAACGGATAAACTAGCATTGGGTACCAAGTACCTCGGCTCGTCACATCATCGGTCACAATGTGTCTCCCGGTGTGCAGACAGAATGGCTAATAAGCCATAAAAGTAATAAGGCATAAAGCCAAGTATAACATCATAATCAGTATAGCCATAGGCTATCATATCACGGAATGGCATGAAGCCATATGCAGTACTGCTATCAGAACCCTATTGGCATGCCAACCTATCCAAACTAGTCACACTAGGCCTACTATGGCATATGACAAAGTTATTTCTTGAATATTTATACTTAACATGTAAGGTTACTATTCATTTGGTCATTTAAGTCAAAATATTGACTTTCTCATATATAATAGTTACATGAGTTTTAATCACATAGATTTACCACATTTTGGTTTCCAAAAGTGTTGGCATTAGTTGCCAATCATTGCTTCTAATCAATGGAGAATAAATCAAAAATTTCAGTTTTTAGGTGTTAGAGTTCACTGTTCCATTAGGCCATTATATAGTGAGAATTTGGCTAAGTGTTCTCAATCAAAGTTGTTCTTTATTGTGTCTAGTTACATTTTACTTTTTGAATCACCCCATTTGAAGTTTTCTAGCTCAAGTTATGGCTATTTCACCATAACTAGTCAGATTACCTTTACCCAAAATTTATGGGCAATTTTTGGTTCTGCCAAATTTAGTAGTCTAACTTTGTCTAGCAATTTCCATTAGTTAAGTCCAGAATTTGAGTTTGTGTTCTACATGAAAGTTGTTCTAAACTACCTCAGCTTTCCATTGATATAAATTTCAGGTCAATTGGACCTTTCTATACTAAGTTATAACCAAATGAATGAACATTATTTATTTGGTCATTTCGCCCAGGCAGAATGTGTGTTGCCCGGATTTGGTTAATTTTTAGGGCATCCTAAGTTTATTTTCTGGACAGGGTTACTTCATCAAAGTTGTGCCATTATGTGTCTAATTTCATGTCCAATTGGCCTTGCACCAATTGAACCTACACAACTCAAATTATAGCTGCCCAAACATGCTGGACTCATATCCAGACTTGCAGTGCACACTGGACAGCATACTTAACCTCAATTCCCATGGCACAAATCACTTCATTTCCCAATCAAACATAGCCAAATGGTCACTAATTGACCATTACAACTTCAGTTTATGTCCATTTTCATCCCACCCCAAAATTAAATTTCAAAACCCTAACCCTAATTGACCAAGCCTCCAATTCATGCATCTTACTCCTAATTTGCTATACTAATCATATAATTTATACTAGGGGTAGCTAATATGTCACTTTAAATCAAAGAATTCTCCTAATCCTAACTCATGTCAAGGCTGCCAAAATTTCATGGAACATAATCATGCCTCGTCAATTCAATTTTTATCAAATTTTCAACTTAACTTAGCTTAAATTCATGTTTAGAAAGATGTAAAAGCAAAGAATATGCCACTAAACTCTTTGGTGATTTTCTAAGCTTGTTCACACCTCACTTTCTTCCACTTTTTTTTCTTCTAATTGCTGCCCAAGTCTTGCTCTAGTGGTAAGGAAAATTTTTAGTGAAGGGAGGATAAGGTTTTGAGGTGAAATGAAGTGAGAAATGAAGCTTGGCAAAGCTCTAATGGTGGAGGGGAGTGAGAGAATCGGCTGGGCTATGGGAGGAAGAAAAGTGCAGTTTTTATTTTCAATTTTCTGCTCCTTTTACTCATTTTAAGTGATTTTTCGACATGTATCACAATTTAATTGGGTGGGAGTGCTTTAGTGATATCATATGATGTCAAAATTCTAATTTTCTTTATTTTTTCTTTTCTTTTCTTTTCTTTTCTACTCAATTTTAATTCAATTTTTAACAATATTTATTCACATTTTATGTCATAATAATTATTTACTTAACTGGACAAGTCAGTCAAAAATCATCTCCGAAGACAAAATGACCAAAATGCCCTCCGTTTGGCTTATTAAGCCAAAATCGTTTGTACCGTTCTAAAAATTTTTCTAAGCATTTTCTTGGCATTCTAATGCCATCAAAACCTCAATGACTCTTCTCTAGAGTCCCAAAAATTATTTCATAAATTTTCTCCCGGGTTTAGGGCTCCTAGCTGGGAAGACCGCAACTTCCCACTAGGTTACCTATTGCTAGGGCACTGGCTCATTTAACTTGGTTGTATTTTATTTCTAAAATTTTTTCTAAATTTTTCTTACTATTATTTGAGTTATTTATGACTTCTTACTCTAGTCTAAATATTTTTTCAGACGTTCTAGCTGTCCAGACTGATACCAGTCACCGGAACAGTAGAATGTACGAAATTGCTACAGTGAGGGTGTTACATATAACTTGGATTATGACCCTCTTGGGCCTCCAAAAACCTTCCTCTAGGAAAATATTTAGATTTGATAATACGACATAGAAGAGACTGGGGATTAGAGAGGAGTCTCTAACCCTATTTTCCAAGCATTGCAACATTGAAGAGATGAAAACTATGCCTCCGGCATCTTTTTTACAGGACAATCTATCCCATGACAACCAATGAACACTTTTCTTTCCATCCCTCTTAAAACCCCACCAAAAAGAATTCATAATTCTTTGTAGCTCCTCACAAACTGAAATGGGAATAAGGAAAACACTTATGCAATATGAGGGAATTGCTTGAGCAATTGACTTGATAAGAATTTCTTTCCTAGCCCTAGAGAGTAATTTGTCCTTTCATCCATTCAACCTTCTCCACAATCTCTCCTTTAGGAACCCAAAGACTTGCTTCTTATTTCTACCAATAAGAGAGGAAGACCCAAATATCTACCATGGTTTAATGGATTATCTACTCCCAGAATAGAGGATATCCTGCCTCTAGAATTCATTAAAACATTAGAAATTCTAGATTTTTGAAAATTGATCGTTTGCCCAGAAGCAGCATCATAAGCACTCAGAATACTTTTAATCTCTGAACATTCTTTATTCTCTGCTCTGAAAAAGAAGAAACTATCATCTGTAAATAAAAGATAGGACACACTTGTTAGTAGTATGCCCTAAAGCATATCATTTAGTATGTATCTTGTACATATTTTTATTAATAAAAGGCATTTCCACTTTTTCATTTACATAATATATTTATATGTAATAGAAAAGGTCCATTGATATTTTGTTAGAAATATTATTCTTAAGTTGTTAAGAATATGAGTAATATTATTTCTAGCACAAAGTATCATAAATAAGTTCACAATCGAGGATACTTCATAATAAGGACATGACTTATCCAGAAAGATTGTATTCATATTTGTTACCAAGTTATTTATATGAGATATAAATAAGATGGAATGGTGAGTCTCATGCCATATAGCAAACATGATAGGCACGTATAAATGATAAGTAGGCCGAACCAGTGACACTTATGACAAACACATGGAGTTTACTCTTATCAATGTTTTGTCATAAATCATATCAGTGCATATAATCTTTAGACCTGAGATAGCACATTTATCTTGTATATAGGTAGTTTGAGTTTGATACTGCTTTCATACTTGAACTGTGTATGGGTATATGGGCATGTATTTGTTAGTAGTATGCCCTAGAGCATATCATTTAGTATGTATCTTGTACATAATTTTATTAATAAAAGGCATTTCCACTTTTCCGTTTACATAATATATTTATGTGTAATAGAAAAGGTCCATTGATATTTTGTTAGAAATATTATTCTTAAGTTGTTAAGAATATGAGTGACAATATTTCTAGCACAAAGTATCATAAATAGGTTCACAATCGAGGATACTTCATAATAAGGACATGACTTATCCAGAAAGATTGTATTCATATTTGTTCCCAAGTTATTTATATGAGATATAAATAAGATGGAATGGTGAGTCTCATGCCAGATAATAAACATGATAGGCACTTATAAATGATAAGTAGGCCGAACCAGTGATACTTATGACAAGCACATGGAGTTTACTCTTGTTAATGTTTTGTCATAAATCATATCAGTGCATATAATCTTTAGACCTGAGATAGCACAGTTATCTTGTATATAGGTAGTTTGAGTTTGATACTGCTTTCATACTTGTACTATGTATGGGTATATGGGCATGTGTTGGCTCCTACTAGTTATATATGGAGGTAGGTGTTGATCAAGATGGAATATGTTCCTCTAAGTAAATAGAGATAAAATCCTATGTTCATTTAATTGTTCTTGATGTTTCAAGTTCCTGGCCAGGACAGATAGATTTATTCAGAAAAGAGTTTCTGATGAGAAAATCTTTTAATCAAGAACTGGAATTAAAAGAGAACATAATATTCATAGCAAATGGAGTTTGACATAAACCATGACTCCAGCTTGAGTTGGGATTTTGTAACAGAGAGATTCTAGTGCATGGTAACATATGATTATAGGTTCATTTAAGGTAAACCTTATTACTAATTGGGTGGCCATGGCATGCTATGCTAGGTGTTAACCATGGTCTATGAGGTTCATAAAATGATTTAGAGAAATCATTTATGGTAAGAAAGAGTTCTGATGATATTAAGAGTTGATATCATGTCTCATTGCCAATTAGTGATGAGCCTAGTAAGTCACACACATACACAAGTTATCACCTATTTAAATATGATTTAATTAATTAATTAAAGAGTTTAATTGATTAATTAAATAGGTTTGGTTTGCAATTAGATTGTAAAGTCCCTAGCATAACTTGAAACCAAATCTAGATTATTGGATGTATAATATAAGTTAAATTTATATTTAAAGTGTTTAAATATGAATTTAATTAATGAGAAATTAATTAATAGAGATTAATTAATTAATTTATATTTGATATAAATTAATTAGAAGAAGAAAATAATTATTTTGGGTTAAGAACTCAAAATTAAGACACAAGGGCATTTTGGTCATTTTGCAGTGTGACACGTGGCACCATGAGATGGTGACACATGGGATTACACATAAGCTTGCCAAATGTTTTTTTTTAATCATGTAAGATGATTAAAATCAAGATTAAATATAGGTTTGACACTTGGCACAATGTGATTGGGTCACTTAAACCTAGAGCTAATCAAAAGGTGACATGTGGCTAGGGTTTAATGTGTTAACCTAGCTATTTAAGTGTGGTTATGAAAAGAAAAAATAACCAGCAGCCTCTCCTCTCATTTGTCACGCCACTTTGAGCCTCTTCAGCTATTTCTCTTCATCTCTCATCAATTCAAAGAGATTAGCCATCAATCTCTTGAATTAAGAACACTAGAAATTGTTTCTAGTGTCCTGTTTACATCTCTAATCTCTTAAAAGGCAGAACTTGAATTTCTAATTAATAGAAAAAGCTTTAGAGGCTGTTCAAGGGCTGCCATAGGTGTTCTTGGTGTGGACAAGCTAGAGGGACAACATCTGGTGTCCTGAAGACGAATCTCAAAGGCGCAGACACGCTGCAGCGCATCAAGAGGTTAGTGTAATCATTCTTGATTTAATCTAGGGTTCTAAAATTAATCTGATTAATTTTAAAATCTTAAATGGCAAATACAGATCCAAAAACATATTAAAAGATTTTTAATATGTTGTTTATCATTGAAATCAAATAGATAAAAATAAATCTTGCATGATGCATGTGATCCTAGGTGAAAATTTTTGAATTCAATGGTATAAACTTGTGTTTTTCACGCTTCCGTTCCTTCAGTATTGGCTCCTACTAGTTATATATGAAGGTAGGTGTTGATCAAGATGGAATCTGTTCCTCTAAGTAAATAGAGATAAAATCCTATGTTCATTTAATTGTTCTTGATGTTTCAAGTTCCTGGCCAGGACAGATAGATTTATTCAGAAAAGAGTTTCTGATGAGAAAATCTTTTTAATCAAGAACTGGAATTAAAAGAGAACATAATATTTATAGCAAATGGAGTTTGACATAAACATGACTCCAGCTTGAGTTGGGATTTTGTAACAGAGAAATTCCAGTGTATGGTAACATATGATTATAGGTTCATTTAAGGTAAACCTTATTACTAATTGGGTGGTGTTAACTATTGTCTATGAGGTGCATAAAATGATTTAGAGAAATCATTTATGGTAAGAAAGAGTTCTGATGATATTAAGAGTTAATATTATATCTCATTGCCAATTAGTGATGAGCCTAGTAAGTCACACACATACACAATTTATCACCTAATTAAATATGATTTAATTAATTAATTAAAGAGTTTAATTGATTAATTAAATAGGTTTGGTTTGCAATTAGATTGCAAAGTTCCTAGCATGGCTTGAAACCAAATCTAGATTATTGGATGTATAGTATAAGTTAAATTTATATTTAAAGTGTTTAAATATGAATTTAATTAATGAGAAATTAATTAATAGAAATTAATTAATTAATTTATATTTGATATAAATTGATTAGAAGAAGAGAAATAATTATTTTGGGTTAAGAACTCAAAATTAAGACACATGGGCATTTTGGTCATTTCACAGGGTGACATGTGGCACCATGAGATGGTGACACATGGTATTACACATAAGCTTGCCAAATGTCTTTTAATCATGTAAGATGATTAAAATTAAGATTAAATATAGGTTTGACACTTGGCACAATATGATTGGGTCACTTAAACCTAGAACCAATCAAAGGGTGACATGTGGCAAGGGTTTAATGTATTAACCTAGCTATATAAGTATTGTTATGAATTAAAAATATGACAACCAGCAGCCACACTTCTTTGTCACGCCATTTTGAAGCTCTCCCTCTCTTCCTCTTCATCTCTCATAAATTCAAAGAGATTAGCCATCAATCTCTTGAATTAAAAATACTAGAAATTGTTTTTAGTATCCTGTTTATATCTCTAATCTCTTAAAAGGCAGAACTTGAATTTCTAATTAATAGAAAAAGCTTTAGAAGCTATTCAATGTCTGCCATAGGTGTTCTTGGTGTGGACAAGCTAGAGGGACAACATTTGGTGTCCTGAAGACGAATCTCAAAGGCGCAAATACACTGCAGTACATCAAGAGGTTAGTGTATTTGTTCTTGATTTAATCTAGGGTTCTAAAATTAATCTGATTAATTTTAAAATCTTAAATAACAAATACAGATCTAGAAACATATTAAAAGAGTTTTAATATATTGTTTATCATTGAAATCAAATAGATAAAAATAAATCTTGCATGATGCATGTGACCCTAGGTAAAAATTTTGAATTCAATGGCATAAACTTGTGTTTTTCACGCTTCCGTTCCTTTCAATTTGTATCAAAGTCACTATATTTGCCATTTAGGTTGTTGATTATATGATTTAATTGTTTGATTTAATCATGAGATGATTGATCCATTGCTGGCTGCAATGGATGTGTGGCGACACACATGGTGAAGCCACCATAGGTGGGGGCAACAAAGGTTCTTCAAGGTGGCGTAAGGTTTGCTTTTTAATTTACAATTATTGTATGATTTAAAAACTCATCCTATGTCTAATTAAATTATTTAATTAGAATTTTAATTACACAACTAAATTATGATTCAAATCAGAATTTTAAAAATTGTTTGAATGTGATTCAAATTTAAATTTTAAAAGTTGTTTGAATGTGATTCAAATCTGAATTTTTAAAGTTGTTTGAATCATATTTAAATCTGATTTTTAAAGTTGTTTGAATAATATTCAGATCTGAATTTTTAAAAATTATTTGAATGTGATTCAAATATGATTTTTTAAAAATTGTTTGAATGTGATTCAAATCTGAATTTTTAAGGTTGTTTGAATGTGATTCAAATCTGAAATTTTTAAATTTGTTTGAATGAGATTCAAATCTGAATTTTTAAATTTATTTGAATAATATTCAAATCTGGATTTTTTAAGTTGAATATGAGATATTCAATTTAATTTAAGTATGTATGTTTTATTTAATTGTTAAATAGTGATATGCATGATGGATGATCATGGACTATAAAAGACCAATATGATTGGATTTATTTCTTTTATGTTTCTTTGGGATTGTAAATTAATTAATTTATTTTAATTTATTTTGGGCATGTATTATTAAGTTTGTAATAATTTTTGGGTTGTAATTTCATTTATTTAAGTTCTTGTAAATTCGCCTTGGTATGCCAAGGATTACTATGTAATATTGGATTGCAAGAAGTTCAAGGAAGTCAAGAGCATTGGTGGGACCAGTGGGAGGAATTCAATATCAAGTGTTGATTATGTACTCCTTCAGCAACTCTTGTAAAATGAATGAATGAAATGCACCTAGGAATGCCCTGATTCAATTCTTGGTGGCTCAGAATTGAATCCCTTAGAAAGTCCATGATCATACCATATTTACTGCTTATCCATGAATGCATGAGATGTATGGGAATGTATGCAATTATATGATATATGCATGCTAAATGGATAATGTGCAAAGTGAGACCGTAATAGTAATTATGATGGCTATAAAATCTTCCAAACAAATGATTAAGTTGGAAATGGTATAATTAAAGTAATTATAACATAAGCCCTCCATTGGGGCAATTATTTTAAGAAATTTTAAATAGTTGCATGAGATGCAATTAATTTAAGAGATTTTCTTAAGAATAATTGTTAAGCATGAGATGTTGTAAAATATGTAAATGGTTTGGTGGCCAATATTGGATGTACCTGAGGACATTAAAATTATTTGCATAATTACTGATTCAATGGGATCAACTTAACTAATGCAAGATAAGTCAATAATGAATGTACCTGAGATTTTGAGCATTAGGGGCTAGGTAAAGGATTGAACCTCACATGAGATGTGATGGGCAAGGAGTTGCTCACTTATAGTTTATTGTAATTCCAATAATGGATGTACTTGAGGATGATCAATAGAATTATAAGAATTCAATCATCCACTAGAAATCCATCCAACTAGGATTTCCGTTTTCTACTCTGGAAGTGTAGGATTCGCTAAGTTAGTGGGAGGACCAATTTGATTAAAAGACCATAATCATTTTGGTTAATTACATGATACATTTACTAATTAATCTGGTTATTTTCTGCAGTTAATTTTCTGATAAAAATGAGCACAAAACAACCACTACCATCCAATATCCTTGCAAGCATACTTGATCACAATAGGTTGACAGGACCTAATCTGTCTGATTGGCTAAGAAATTTGAAACTTGTCCTAAACCTTGAACATATAGGATATGTTCTAGATTCAAATGTTCCTGGTCCCTTACCTCCGAGGCCACACAAGAGGAACATGAAACTTTGGACAAGTGAAAGGAGCATGATATGAGAGCTAAGTGTTACATGCTTGCTTCCATGAGTAATGAGTTACAGAAGCAATATGAGAACATGCAGAGTGCGAGTGAGATCCTCCTTCACCTACAAGAGTTGTATGGTGAGCACAGCAGGAATGCTAGGTATGAGATATCTAGACAGCTATTCCGTATGAGGATGTCTGAGGGACAGAATGTTGGGGATCATGTCCACAAGATGATTGGTGATTGAGCGGTTGGAACATCTTGACTTCAACATGGATTTCCAACTACAGACGGATTTGATCCTTGATCCTTCCTGAGACTTTTGGGAATTTTGTGACAAATTTCCATATGACTAAACAGGAATGCACCTTAGCTAGTTTACTCAACATGCTGGTTATTGCCCAAAAGAATATGCCAGGCAATAAAGGAAAAGAGGTAGCTTTGGTTGCATCTTCTTCTGCTGGAAAGTCCAACAAGAAGAAGGGCAATAAGAAAAAGAAACCTCAGATTCCTGGTCCTTCTAAGAAAATAGCTAAACAGAAAAGGAAGACTAAAGCTGATGAAGGCAAAGGAAAGTGTTTCCACTGCCAACAGGAAAGTGTTTCCATTGCCAATAGGAAAGTGTTTCCATTGCCAGTAAGAAAGTGTTTCCTTGGCAGTATAGCAATCTAAAAGAATACAATGCCATGGTGAAAACCAACTCAAGTTCAAAATATATTTGGCACTTAAGGTTATGTCATGTTGCAGAAGATAAGATTGCAAAACTGGAGAAAATGGGGATTCTATCCTCAATGGGCTTTGAGCCTACTCCAACTTGTGAATCTTGCCTTCAGGGCAAAATGACTAGATCACCCTTTGTTGGACAGGGGCTAAGAGCTGAAAATATTTTAGAGCTAATACATAGTGATGTATGTGGTCCATTTAAAGAAATGGCTAAAGGGGGTTTTCATTATTTTATTACCTTTACTGATGATAAATCAAGGTTTGGGTATTTGTATTTGATGAAATACAAACATGAATCTTTTGAAAAGTTCAAAGAATTTAAATCTGAAGTAGAAAATCAAACAGGAAAGAATATTAAAGCTCTTCGATCAGATCGTGGAGGTGAATATTTGAGTACTGAATTTGATGAATACTTGAGAGAGCATGGCATTGTTTCCAACTGACTCCTCAAGGAACACCACAGTTGAATGGTGTATTTGAAAGGAGAAATCGTACCCTATTAGATATAGTACGTAGTATGATGAGCTATACTGATATGCCAATCTCCTTTTGAGGATTTTGCATTAGAATCAGCTTTGTATATTCTGAATAGGATTCCATCAAAATCAATTTCTTCCACACCTTATGAGATATGGCATGGAAGAAAACCAAGTCTTAAGCATGTTAAGATTTGGGGTTGTCCAGCTTATATCAAAAAGCTGAACATTGATAAATTGAAAACCATATCAGAAAAGGGTCGATTTGTTGGATATCCAAAAGATAGTTTTGGATATCATTTTTATTTTTATTTGCCTACATCACAAAAGGTTGTGATAAGTAGAGATGCCACATTTCTTGAACAATAGTTTGTCCAAAAAGGAGGCAAAGGAAGGCAAATAGAGTTGGAATTAGAGAATTCTGACCAACCAACAGATCCGATGGATATAGATCCATCTAGTCAACCTATACCCGTTGATGAAACATCTACAGCTGTTTCTCGTAGAACAACCAGGGTATCTCACCCACCAGTGAGATATGGTTTCCTTCATGAAGAAGAACAAGAGTTGTCTACTCATGAAAAAGTAGATCATGGAGATGATCCACTTACCTATGAAGAAGCTATATCAGATATAGACTCTTCAAAGTGGATTGATGCTATGAAATATGAGATTGATTCCATGTATAAGAATCAAGTTTGTGATCTTGTTGACCCACCTGAAGGTATTATACCTATAGGGAACAAATGGGTTTTCAAGAAGAAAATTGGTTCTGATGGAAAGGTAGAGACCTATAAGGCAAGGCTAGTAGCGAAAGGGTTTCGCCAAAGGCAAGGAATCGACTATGAGGAGACTTTCTCGCCTGTTTCCATGCTTAAATCAATTAGGATTTTATTAGCAATAGCTGCATACTATGATTATGAGATTTGGCAGATGGATGTCAAAACAGCTTTTCTCAATGGATACATTGAAGAAAACATTTTCATGGAACAACCTAAGGGATTTGAATCCCAAGATGGTTCCAAGGTATGCAAGCTAAAGCGATCCATTTATGGGTTGAAGCAAGCTTCGAGGAGTTGGAACATCCGTTTTGAAGAAGCCATTAAATCCTTTGGTTTTATCAAAAATGAGGATGAGCCATGTGTATATAAGAAGGTTAGTGATAGTGCTATCACTTTACTTGTCTTATATGTGGATGACATACTGTTAATGGGTAATGACAAAGGTATGTTGACAATTGTAAAGGTATAGTTGTCAAATACATTCTCCATGAATGACTTAGGGAAGGCAACCTATATTCTTGGGATTCGCATCTATAGAGATAGAGCGAAAAGAATAATTGATTTATCTCAAAGTCTATACTTGAAAAAGGTGTTAAAGAGGTTTAACATGCTTGATTCCAAGAGAGGATTGTTACCAGTGAGACATGGTATCCATCTTTCTAAAGAGATGTCTCCAAAGACACCTGAAGAAAGAGATAAGATGGTCAGGATTCCATATACTTCGGCTATTGGAAGTTTAATTTATGCAATGTTGTGTACTAGGTCAGATATCGCATATGCTGTTAGTTTGACTAGCAGGTATCAATCCAATCCAGGTTTGGAACACTGGATAACTGTCAAGAATATCCTTAAGTACTTGAGAAGAACTAAGGATTTATTCTTGATATATGGAGGTGGAGACTTGCAATTGGATAGTTATACTGATTCTGATTTCCAATTAGATATCGATGATAGAAAGTCTACATCTAGATATGTGTTCATTTGTAATGGAGGTGCAGTCAATTGGAAGAGTTCCAAACAGACCACGACTGCAAATTCCACTACAGAGGCTGAGTATATTGCTGCATCAGATGCTGCAAAGGAAGCTGTTTGGATAAAGAAGTTCGTGACAGAACTTGCAGTAGCTCCTTCCATTGAGTCAGCAGTTCCACTACACTGTGACAACAATGGAGCAATCATACAGGCTAAGGAACCAAGATCTCACCAAAAATCCAAACACATAGAAAGGCGCCACCATATTATCAGAGAAATAGTTGGGCGAGGTGATGTAGCCATGCAGAAAATAGCATCAGCTGAAAATCCAACTGATCCATTCACTAAGCCTATGTCACAGACTTAGTTAGACTGACATCTTGAGAACATAGGTCTAAGATATTGTAATGAATGGCTCTAGTGCTAGTGAGACATTGTTAGTAGTATGCCCTAGAGCATATCATTTAGTATGTATCTTGTACATATTTTTATTAATAAAAGGCATTTTCACTTTTCCGTTTACATAATATATTTATGTGTAATAAAAAAGGTCCATTGATATTTTCTTAGAAATATTATTCTTAAGTTGTTAAGAATATGAGTGACATTATTTCTAGCACAAAGTATCATAAATAGGTTCACAATCGATGATACTTCATGATAAGGACATGACTTATCCAGAAAGATTGTATTCATGTTTGTTACCAAGTTATTTATATGAGATATAAATAAGATGGAATGGTGAGTCTCATGCCATATAGCAAACATGATAGGCACTTATAAATGATAAGTAGGTCGAATCAATGACACTTATGACAAACACATGGAGTTTACTCTTGTCAATGTTTTGTCATAAATCATATCAGTGCATATAATCTTTAGACCTGAGATAGCACAATTATCTTGTATATAGGTAGTTTGAGTTTGATACTGGCTTCATACTTATACTGTGTATAGGTATATGGGCATGTGTTGGCTCCTACTAGTTATATATGGAGGTAGGTGTTGATCAAGATGGAATCTGTTCCTCTAAGTAAATAGAGATAAAATCCTATGTTCATTTAATTATTCTTGATGTTTCAAGTTCCTGGCCAGGACAGATAGATTTATTCAGAAAAGAGTTTCTGATGAGAAAATCTTTTTAATCAAGAACTGGAATTAAAAGATAACATAATATTTATAGCAAATGGAGTTTGACATAAATCATGACTCCAGCTTGAGTTGGAATTTTGTAATAGAGAGATTCCAGTGCATGGTAACATATGATTATAGGTTCATTTAAGGTAAACCTTATTACTAATTGGGTGGCTATGGCATGCTATGCTAGGTGTTAACCATGGTCTATGAGGTGCATAAAATGATTTAGAGAAATCATTTATGGTAAGAAAGAGTTCTGATGATATTAAGAGTTGATATCATATCTCATTGCCAATTAGTGATGAGCCTAGTAAGTCACATATATACACGAGTTATCATCTAATTAAATATGATTTAATTAATTAATTAATTAATTAATTAATTAATTAAAGAGTTTAATTGATTAATTAAATAGGTTTAGTTTGCAATTAGATTGCAAAGTCCCTAGCATAGCTTGAAACCAAATCTAGATTATTGGATGTATAGTATAAGTTAAATTTATATTTAAAGTGTTTAAATATAAATTTAATTAATGAGAAATTAATTAATAGAGATTAATTAATTAATTTATATTTGATATAAATTGATTAGAAGAAGAGAAATAATTATTTTGGGTTAAGAACTCAAAATTAAGACACAGGGGCATTTTGGTCATTTCACAGGGTGATATGTGGCACCATGAGATGGTGACACATGGCATTATACATAAGCTTACCAAATGTCTTTTAATCATGTAAGATTATTAAAATTAATATTAAATATAGGTTTGACACTTGCCACAATGTGATTGGGTCACTTAAACCTAGAACCAATTAAATTGTGACATGTGGCAAGGGTTTATGTGTTAACCTAGCTATATAAGTGTTGTTATGAATTAAAAATATGACAACCAGCAGCCACACTCCTTTGTCACGCCATTTTGAAGCTCTCCCTCTCTTCCTCTTCATCTCTCATCAATTCAAAGAGATTAGCCATCAATCTCTTGAATTAAAAATACTAGAATTGTTTCTAGTGTCCTGTTTACATCTCTAATCTCTTAAAAAACAGAACTTGAATTTCTAATTAATAGAAAAAGCTTTAGAAGCTGTTCAAGAGCTGTCATAGGTATTCTTGGTGTGGACAAGCTAGAGGGACAACATTTGGTGTCCTGAAGACGAATCTCAAAGGCGTAAATACACTGTAGTGCATCAAGAGGTTAGTGTGTTTGTTCTTGATTTAATCTAGAGTTCTAAAATTAATCTGATTAATTTTAAAATCTTAAATGGAAAATACAGATCCATAAACATATTAAAAGAGTTTTAATATGTTGTTTATCATTGAAATCAAATAGATAAAAATAAATCTTGCATGATGCATGTGACCCTAGGTGAAAATTTTGAATTCAATGGCATAAACTTGTGTTTTTCACTCTTCCGTTCCTTCAACACTAGGGCTATGTCTACTAATCCTACGCCCATGAATCAAACCTCTATGCTCCACTCTTTTAAACAACACCGACAGACCCTCAGCACAAATAATAAAAAGATAAGGTAAGAGAGGATCACCTTGCCTTAACCCTCTGTTAGGAATAATAGGCCCAATCTCATCACCATTCAAAGCAACTGAACAACTAATAGTTGACACACAAAGCATAATACATCAATCCACTTCTGCAAGAAGCCTAACTGGAACATCATTAATCTAAAGAAAGTCTAGTATACCCCATCATATGCTTTACTAATGTCAATTTTCATAGCAACCTCTCCTCTATTACCTATATTCTTCCTCTTTATGTGATGAATAAGCTTGAAAGCCACTATCACATTATCTGAAATCAACCTACCAAGCATAAAAGCTAACAAATATAAAGAAATCATGCCTGGCAATAATTTCTTGAGCCTATTAGCTAACACCTTAGCTATAATCTTATGTAGAACATTACACAAGGAGATAAGGCGAAGATCCTTAAGCATAGTAGATGCCTCCACCTTAGGAATGAAGACACTAATGGTATCATTCAGACCTTCTGAAAAGGAACTAGTAACCAACCAATGCTGACAAGATCTGACCACATCAGATCTAATAATAAGCCAAAATTTTTGACAAAAAGTAGGATTAAGACCATTAGACCCTGGACTCTTATCTAGATGCATCTAAAAAATAGCCGACGAAAATCCTTAAGAGAAAAAGGAGCTATTAAACTAGCATTATCTGAATTAGAAACTCTCACCTCAACTAGGTTAGCAACCTCTTCATTAACATCTCGGCCACTTGAGGGAGCTAAAAATAACTCATTGAAATAAATGAACGCTAAACTCTGCATACTCGCTTTATCCTGCACCCAATTACCAAACTGGTCCTTAAGCGAAGTAATGAAGTTAGACCACTTTCTTGCGAAACACTAGGCATGAAAATAGTGCATATTAAAATCCCCATCCTGAAGCCAAAGAGACTTGGCCCTCTGCTTCCAATATGCCTCCTCCTAAGTCAATAATAAATTGAGATCTTCTTTACCTTGCTTCAACTCATCAGTCGACCTCCCATCCCATTTAGCCTGAAGGACATCAATATGCTTCTTCTTTTCTACAATACTAGCTTTGAATATGGAAATTTTTACCCCACATCTTAAGAGCACGATTGCAATCATCCAATTTCTTAAGCAAACTACCTGAAGAAGAAACCCAACAAGAGCTCACAATATTAAAAATATCTGAATGTAAGAGCCAAGAATTCTCCAACCTAAACCTCTTTTGAAATGACATTCAATCCTTCACTCTAGTATGGAGCATTTTTGGAGAATGATTTGAGAATGAAGCAACCAAATTACACAATCTACAATGAGGGAACAAATCCATCCAAGCTTGATTAGCCATAACTCTATCCAAATGCTCCTACACCTATATATCAGAACCACATGCACACTCCCAAGTATAGGGATGCCCCTGCAGCGTTAAATCCATTAACTGACAATTAGACATAGCCTCACGGAATCCATTATATAAACTATCTGTATGATTAGCTCTACCTCATTTATCTTCCACATATAACAGGTCATTAAAATCTCCAATATAGACCCAAGGCATGGAAAAAAGACCCGAAAAATGAGTGAACAATTGCCAAGAATCTCTACGCCTACTTCTTTAAGGAAAACCATAATAACCAGTTAATCTCCACTAAATACCATTATGACCATTAATAAACATATTAATATAATTAGTAGAGTAACCAACAATATTAACAGTATGAAATTGCTTCCATAACACAGCTTGGCCCCCCTCCCCTACCAATACGATCAACAGCAAAGCAACAATCAAAACCATAAGACAAATGCAACTCTTTTATTTTACTATAATGGATGGACCAAAGTCTCAGTAAGAAATACAATATCAGACTTATTCATTTTAAGAAGCTCTTTAAGAGTTAAAACTGCTCGAGGGTTGCCCAGACATCGATAATTCCAACTTATGCAATTCATGGCCGTCGGCAGGCCTGAGTATCAGGTCCCACCGCTATAAAAGATTCTAGGGTTACATTGTTTAATCCAGCCAACTACTCTACTCCGACTATTGAGCCATCAACATTATGAGTATACACCTCAGTATGCTGCCTTTTTTTCTCTTTATCAATATCTAGAATGCAATCCTCTTCTTCAACTAAAATGGGCCCATCTTTCAATATCTTTTTCCAGCTCTGACCCAACTCATTAGGTCCTAAATTCTGATCCACCTGACTTC